>NC_046966.1:592500-647500 GCF_009769545.1 Cyclopterus lumpus | reverse complement strand
GTTACATGCACAATAGACTCAAAAGTGAGTTTAAAAAACTCGGGGAACATACAGGAACACCCGTGAACATTCAGGAGGACTTGAACCTCCATTGAAGAATGGCATGTCTACCCACTGGTTATATGAATCCACAGCTGTTTCCATTCATTCATTTAGGTATAATTCATTCAAATTGGAACGGTACTAACTGTAGTTAACAGGGAATAGAGACTGACTAAAATGGAGAAGAATAAAGGAAATAAGGTACAAAAGGGTAAAGAAATAAGAACAAGAAGAAAAAGAAAAAGAGCGGGACGAAGAATGCAACTACAAGTTGAAAAATAAGGAGAACAAAAGTGAACAGATGGAAAGGTAGAAGGGAAAAGGCCAGACCGGGGTGAAAGAAAAGTTTTACAACAGCAACAATATAAATCCTTCCAATTTACTTTGTTTTTGTGCAACTACGGTTATGTGTGTGTGTGTGTGTGTGTGTGTGTGTGTGTGTGTGTGTGTGTGTGTGTGTGTGTGTGTGTGTGTGGGAGCGAGGGTCCACTAAAAAGGACCTATGTGGCACATAACCAGGCGTGGACCCATGATATTACCACAGGGATCTGTCTCACACACATACTGTACACTCACACCTAAAGGGGACAGGGACAGTACAGCATGCCTTTAATGAGAAGTCTGATGTTCTCTTAGTGGCCTATTCCTTGAGTCACAGCTTCATTTAGAGATGTGTGCTCATGGAAGTGTGTGCTTGAGAAGGAGAAATATTTTTATAGTTTATTCCCACTAGGGAGACATGCGTGTGGTGGCCAGAGCCAATTGGACATGGCTGAAAGATTTCCTTTGGAGAGGAAAATGGGGGCAAAGGAACGAGGGAAAGGAGTTATCTGAGAGGCAAAGACCAAGAGAGAGAGGAGAGAGAGGAACCCTGTAACCCTCTTTGTTATGAATTCTCATGGTGAAAAGAGGATGGAATGACCATAGTGGATGATACATCTTTGTAATAGGGACACCATTATTTTAAGAAATAATTATCAAAGCAGTTGTCTCTTTGAAATAATAAAACCCCTCTCTTTTGTCTTTAGAAGAGCAGAAATAGCTCCAGCAGGGAATCTTAACCCAGCAGTAGAAAACTCAAGAAAAGAAACAATGAGCTTCTCTGTGCCACATTCCACATAAAGTAAACCTGGACACACTGGATCACAGACCTGTGGATCCTTCACTAAACGTAAGGTGTTGCTGTCTTTGTAATGCTTCACTACATCTAAATTAGTGAACATTGAATGACGCACTGATGTGCATGTACTGTGGGAGTGTCCATCAGACCTAGATAAACCTACGCCTACATTAGAGCAGTCAGATCCCTTTCTTGCAGAAAGCACTCCATTAGAAGAAGTCCTAAAGTTTACGTAAAGCCATTGAGAAGAATTGATACATAAGTATAGCATCAGTACCAGATTATTTTTACAAGTGCCATATTTGACTGTAATTGAATAAATACAAACTGCAAATCAATAGGGAATTGGGAATATTTAAATTGTCTTAGCGACGACCCAGACAGTGTTACCATGGTACACTGATTCATTGTGTTCAAGTTCCAGTTAAAGCCCAACACTACTCTTCTCCATTCATTTATGTCCGCAGTAAATGTAATCACTTATGAACTATCATCACTTTGTGCCACACTGACAAGTAGAATACAAGTCTCATAGTTGCAATGTATAGATTAGATTAGATTAGATTAAACTTTATTGTCATTGCACATGTACTAGTACAGAGCAACGAAATGCAGTTTGGCATCTAACCAGAAGTATAACGATATATACAGATTATAAAATACAAATACAGATTAAATTAACATTAAATAGTGCAGAATATATAAACGGAGGCTACTATAAATGGAAACTATCTAGGGTTGCTAGTGCAAATATTCAGTGCATATTTACTTGAGTACAAACAGATAAACAACATGCAAAGCATCGCATTATGACATATTTGGCATGAAGACTAAAGGCCCAGAGCCATGCTGGCGTTACTTGTGCACAGTGTTCACCATCTCCAGTTACCTTGCTAACATTTGCTAATTAGCACTTAACACAAAGTGCAACTGAACTAAGGCTGATGAAGTAGTTAGTCATACAAAATAATTGGAAAAACAGACATTTGAACTTGATGATGGCACAAAAAGGGACCACCAAAGTCATTTTGCTTAATCCACAGAGGGACATAAATGGCTTTACCAAATTCTACGGCAATCTATGCAATAGTTTCCCTCAAATTCATAAATGTTAACCTTGTGGTGGCGCTAATAAAAAAGTCTGATGATTTCTACAGTGTGTAGGATCAGCCTCTGTGTACAACAGATATCTGTTCTATGCAAAGCATCCATTAGTCGTCAATAGTTGACTAAAAGTCAAACTGTCCCCGTGCTGATGATGCCAGAGGAATTGGAAGCGGATCACTTAAGTCAGTTGTATTCATTTTCTGAGAACCAGGAAGCACTGGTTTCCACTGTGGTCCGGTGGTGGAGTGACCACCAGACCACCGGACTAACATGGCCATCTATCGAGTATTGTGCCTGGCGTGGCTGAAAACAATTGTTTCCATGACATGGACACCATTGTGGGATTTATTTGGGGTACTTTTTACTTTTTTTAGACACGTAGTTAGGAAGGGGGCAGGGGATAAACATATCTCACTAGTTCATACAGGGATTTGGGACTTTCAATTCAATTTATTTTGTATAGCACAAAATAACACATCCCACATTTTCTTTCTGTGCACATACATCATCCTCTGTCCCACAAACAACTTTAATGGAGAGAAAAAGGGACGCAACCTTCTGTTAGGATGGACAGAAGTGTAACCAATGTCACAGCTAAATGGCACTAACAGTCTGACCCCAGCAGAAGCTCTGTAGCCAGAGAAAGGTTGTGCCCATTAGACTTTGGACTGAAGCAGGGCTTTATTTCATCTCTTAGTCCAAGTTCTTTTTCTAGCCAGCAGTATTTCTCTCTGTTTCACCATGTTCTAGTAATTCCTCCCTCAGCTGCTCTTTGGTGTGACACATTTCTGGTGTGAGCCTGCACAAGTTTGACAAGGAATGTGTTCGCTGGCAGCTGTGCTGAGTGTAACTTCTGTATATCTATAAAGAAATACTGAGACAATCAAGACACAAAACAGCTTGTAAATAGCTGCTCTCTAACTTCCTTCCTCTCTTCTAATGAATTTCTCTCTATGTTCTTTTTTCTATTATCCATTTCCTTTTGTCCTCCTCCCTTTCTGCTTATGCTCTCTTCTATTTCTACTTGTCTTTCACTGCCCCCACCCAGATCCTTGCCTCCCTTCATTACTGTATACATCACTCTCTGTCATCATCAACAAATCTGTTTCTCTTCCTCATTCCTACCTAGCATACTCTGCTTTGTAGGATAAAAACCCTCCTTTCAGTATGTTGAACAAATCAGGAGATGATCCGAGACACAGATTCCCCAGAAACTCAAATTCTCCCAGCATGCCGTGGTGAGGCAAGCTAAAGCTGTGATGCAATGTTCAATGGCAGAGCAGAAATCAGAAGGAGAGGCATCACAATGAAAGATGGATCAAACATTTCCTCTTTCCTTGTTCATCCCTTCTGTTCATGTAGCGTTCTGCTTTTCCTGAAGGAACATGCCTTATAATTAAGATTAGCCTGCAGGAAGTTGAACCTGGAGTTTATAGACATTTTTGTCTTAGCTTTAGAGATTTTCCCATCGGTAAAATAATATATTTTAATATATATATATTTCCTGCTTTTAGCTGAATTATAGTTATATTTTTCAAAACTATATATATTTATTTAAGTCATGAAACCAGATTTAGTGTTCAGTACCTGTAATTATCATTGATAAATGTTGGACAGGTGAGATGTTTTCATCAAAGGATACACCTTTTGTAGAAAATAATTGATCCTCCTTGAGGACTAATAATGATAATGGTAAATCAGCATAACGGTATTCTTTCTCCGAAATCAAACCAAACACATTCATAAAAATGCACCAAAATAGTGTAAAGCACTAAAGTTAGATAAGTCAACATAGTTCCCAAGACCTTCCTTTCTGTTTCACACATACAATCAATCGTATGCTTCACATCTATTCCTGTCTCCACATATTTTGGGGCTTCTTTATCTACATTCAGCTGATGGGAAACTGTAAAGAAAGACTTCAAACATGATACAAAAAATAAACTATATTAACTGAATTGACTCCCTGTTATTGCTGGATGAATCCTGTTATTTGTAAAGCACTTTCTTTAGCACTGTATGGGCCGGCCCTTTCATGTCTTTTGCTCCGCCAGATACCCAAGTACCGCCAAAACTGGGCTTTTGTCCGTCCTTCCATTAAAGAAACAGTCATATGGTGACAGAACTTTGTCTCTGCTTCTACTCAGTCCATCAATACCATTAAGAACGATCCAAAACACACTTTGCAGGTTGGCTTTTAACCGTAACCGTATGACCCCTTGTTTTATTTGTGTGATACTCTGTGGGAGTGTTTTTGCTTTTGAGTGAATGGATTTCTTAACTCTCCGTAACAGCATCAACTGTGTTGTGTTTAAAGGTGAATTGAAAAGTTGAGGAAGTGGTTGTAGGGTAAAAAGCATAACAAATGTAATTGCAAAGATAAATGAATGAAAAAAACAGATTTTGATTCAGCAAGAAATAAAATGTATTAGTGTATCCTTGTGTCCTTCTAGGTACAAGATCAATAGAACTGGAAAAAAAACACAATCCTTCTTTTATTTCACTTTTTTTTCTCCAAATGAAAAGCAATGCCTCCCTGTAGACCGGTAAATTTACACACAAAATTAAGATCCTAATTTAGGATTAGCTGACACATACTCCCCCCACACATTTATCTGGAAGTGGTAAATGTGGCTGCTCTCTAAGAAGTTTTTAAACTCCTTTCAAAGTGTAACAAATATATTTAAGGTAATTTGTCCACCCCGGCGCTTGATAAGACGTTACATTCTTAATTAAAAGGGGATATACCGGAACAATCTGTGAAATGTTTTCCATTTAAAGCCTTGCAACATTTTGATTACGCTCAGGTGATGGTTCCTGATTTCCTAACGGAGCAGCAAATGACATCCTGAGTGGAAGAATTGTGACTTCAGAAAACAGCCGTTGTCGTGTTTATCGCTCTTGTTAAGGTTGATGTGTATATGTCACTGTGAAAGGCTCAAGATGGACTTGTGTTCATTAAAGCAGGAAGGAAGGCCACAATAGCAGATAGAAGGAATCTACACATACTGTACATGTGATCATACATTTTAGGAGTAAAAATTAAGACAATAAAGTGTGTGTGTTTGTGTATCAGGGTCGTTTTTGCAAGAACAAAATAAATAAAGAGATCTTGAGCCTGATGCAAAACAGTTTGTTCTGAAGTATCAAAAACAGGTGATAAAGGTACAAAAAGTAATTTTGTTTGTGTTTATCCAATCTGACCAAAATAAAAATGGAAATAGGAGCTTTGATTTGAAATGATTGGCATGTTTTGTCATTATATATATATGAATATATATATATATATATATATATATATATATAAATTCAGGATATTATAAACACGCCAGTGGAAAAGAGACAGAAGGGTGTTACTTAGCACAAGAGTGAATGCACTAATATGCATGCAGACTGGGCGAGCGAGTGATTGTTGTGAGATAGAGAGTGAAAGGAGGGGGAGTGAGAGATGTGTGTCCATTGCTAATGGATGTTTCTGCTTTGTGTGTGGTTGAATGTGTGTTTGTGTCTCAGAGTTTTCCCACTCCTTTCTAGCAGCGCACTAATCCTATTATACAGCAACTGGTGTGTGTGTGTGTGTGTGTGTGTGTGTGTGTGTGTGTGTGTGTGTGTGTGTGCGTGCGCATTATAATTGAGTTACCAAAGTTCCTCATCTTCCTTCTCATGTTGTTTACTTGTCTTTTACGTTGTCTTCCTCTTCGTCCTCTGTCCATAGTTCTACCCTGCTCTGTACCTCTAGGGCAGGGGTCGCAACCTTTCCTATCCAAAGAGACATTTGGCCCTATTTACCCCCAAATAAAATGTGTCTGGACCCGCAAAAGCTATTTAATATGACAGCTTATAAAGTTGTATATATAGTCATATTATCTATATAAGAACTATAGTTTGTTTAATTTATGAAATTATAGAACCAGAATAAAGACAATACTTGACATGGCATTGCTATTTTATCTGTTATAACAAGTCAAACTCTTATGAAGAGGAGAACCAGGCATCAGACACCTCCAGGTCCAATGGACCCTATGAGACGTGAAGTCACAACGACTCCGGGGAGGAAGCAGAGTTAATAAGGTGCAATGGAGAGATGTAAAGGTGCTCAGTGTATCCTAAAACATCCCCCAGCAGCCTATAAGCCTATAGCAGCATATCTAGGGGCTGGACCAGGGCAACCCTGATTCAGCCCTAACTATAAGCACTATTAAAGAGGAAAGTCTTAAGTCTATTCTTAAATGAGGTGACTGTGTCTGCCTCCCGGACTGAAAGTGGAAGCTGGTTCCATAAAAGAGGAGCTTGATAACTGAAGGCTCTGGCTCCCATCCTACTTTTTAGGACTCTAGGAACCACAAGTAGCCCCGCATTTAGTGAGCGCAGCTCTCTAGTGGGGCAATATGGTACTACAAGCTCCTTAAGATATGATGGTGCATCACCAATCAAGGCTTTGTAGGTGAGGAGAATAATTTTAAATGTGATTCTTGATTTTACAGGGAGCCAGTGCAGAGCAGCTAATACAGGAGTCATGTGATCTCTTTTCTTAGTTTTTGTGAGTACACGAGCTGCAGCATTCTGGATCAACTGGAGGGATATAAGAGACTTATTAGAGCAGCCTGATAATAAGGAGTTGCAGTAATCTAGTCTGGAAGTAACAAACGCGTGAACCAGTTTTTCTGCATCTTTTTGAGACAAGATGTGCCTGATTTTTGAAATGTTACGTAGATGAAAAAATGCAGTCCTTGAGATTTGCTTAACGTGGGAGTTAAAGGACAAGTCTTGGTCAAAGATAACTAGAGATTCTTTACAGTGGTGTTGGATGCCAGGGCAATGCCATCTACAGAAACCACATCACCAGATAATTGATCTCTGAGGTGTTCAGGGCCAGTAAAATAACTTCAGTTTTGTCTGAGTTTAACATCAGGAAGTTGCAGGTCATCCATGTTTTTATGTCTTTAAGACATTCTTGAATTTTAGCGAGCTGGTTGGTCTCCTCTGGTTTGATCGATAGATATAATTGAGTATCATCTGCATAGCAATGACAGTTTATGGAGTGTTTCCTGATAATATTGCCCAAAGGAAGCATATATATGGTAAATAAAATTGGTCCAAGCACAGAACCTTGTGGAACTCCGTGATTAACGTTGGTGGTCATTGAGGCTTCATCGTTTACAAATACAAATTGAGATCGATCTGATAAATAGGATTTAAACCAACTTAGTGCGGTACCTGAAATGCCAATCGACTGATCCAGTCTCTGTAATAGGATGTCATGATCAATGGTATCGAACGCAGCACTAAGGTCTAATAATACCAGTACGGAGATGAGTCCTTTATCTGATGCATTAGGAGGTCATTTGTAATTTTCACCAGTGCTGTCTCTGTGCTGTGGTGTTTTCTAAATCCTGACTGAAACTCCTCAAATAAACTATTCTGATGTAGAAAGTCACACAACTAATTTGTGACTACTTTCTCAAGGATCTTAGAGAGGAAGGGAAGGTTAGAGATCGGTCTGTAGTTAGCCAACACCTCTGGATTAAGAGTGGGCTTTTTCAGGAGAGGTTTAATTACAGCTACTTTGAAGGAATGTGGTACATGGCCTGTTAGCAAAGACACATTAACAATATCCAACAGAGAGGTGCCAATTAAAGGCAACACGTCTTTAAGCAGCCTCGTTGGGATGGGGTCTAAGAGACAGGTAGACGGTTTAGAAGTAGAAACCGTTGAAGACAATTGGTCTAGGTTAATGGGAGAAAAGCTATCCAAATATACATCAGGGCATACAGCCGTTTCCAAGGCCACTCCTCTTGATGACAGATCGGTAGTAGTTGAGGGCAAGAGATCATCAATCTTGCCTCTAATAGTTAAAATATTTTCATTAAAGAAGTTCATGAAGTCATTACTACTGAGGTCTATAGGAATACACGGCTCCACAGAGCTGTGACTCTCTGTCAGCCTGGCTACAGTGCTAAAGAGAACCCTGGGGTTGTTCTTATTTTTCTCTATTACTGATGAGTAATAGGCTGCTCTGGCATTACGGAGAGCCTTTTTGTTTTAAGACTATCTCTCCAAACTAAGCGTGATTCTTCCAGATTGGTGGAACGACATATACTTTCGAGCTTTCGTGAAGTTTGCTTTAGTTTGCGGGTCTGAGGGTTATACCAGGGAGCAAACCTCCTTTGCCTCATTGTCTTTTTCTTCAGTGGGGCTATCGAGTCTAGTGTCATTCTCAGTGAGCCTGTAGCACTATCGACAATATGATCAATCTGGGATAGACTAAAGTTAGCACAGGAGTCCTCCGTCACATTGAGACGTGGTATTGAATCAAATGCAGAAGGAATCACTTCTTTAAATGTAGCTACAGCACTGTCAGTTAGACATCTGGTGTAGAAACTTTTGACTAACGGTGTATACTCCGGGAGTATAAACTCAAAAGTTATGAGGTAATGGTCTGACAAAAGAGGGTTCTGTGGGAAGACCTCCAAATGCTCAATGTCAATGCCACATGTAAGAACAAGGTGGAGGGTGTGGCCAAAGCAGTGAGTGGGTTTCTGTACTCTCTGACAGAAGACAATCGAGTCCAACAATGAGATAAATGCAGCACTAAGGCAATCATTATCAATATCCACATGTATATTAAAATCTCCTACAATAATAACCTTATCACTTTTAAAGACTAAACTTGATAAACACTCTGAAAATTCAGATATAAATTCTGAATATGGACCTGCTGGCCGGTACAGTATAACAAATAGAATTGGCTGTAATGTTTTACAGGTTGGATGTGAAAGACTAAGAACAAGGCTTTCAAATGAGTTGTAGTTTAATTTAGGTTTAGGATTCATTAATAGGCTTGAGTCAAAGATGGCTGCTACTCCACTTCCTCGACCGGTGCCTCGAGGAATGTGAGTATTAATATGACTTGGAGGAGTTGATTCATTTAGCCTGACATATTCTTCATGCCTCAGCCAGGTTTAAAGGTCCTTTAGCGAGATCCTGAACCCCCAGTTGCTCCCCGGGCACTTCAGAGCAGACCACTGCTCCTAGAATGCTAAGGATGGTTTAAATGCAATAACTTATTATTTCAAAATAATAACCATAAATAGGCCACACTACTACATTTCCATTTTAAAACGCGCATCTTTTGCTACGTTTATCTACGTTATGAAACGCTCCTGAGGACGGATACGTCTCACAAGCTGCCACAGTCGTTGAGTTTGGAGACGTCATGAAAGAATATTTACAGTTATGTAATGTAAAAAAGTTTAAATGGTATTAAAAGATGGGGAAAGTGCTACAAGGGCAGTTGGGAGTGGTCCGCAGCCAAAAATAGGGTAAACAAAAGTTTCAATGAGTCCAAGACTGAACTTTTCTCATCACACAAGTAACCACAAAATGCATTTGAAATGATCCTGGCTGCCTGATAAAACTAGATTTCATCTACATATTATGTTGTTATGACAACAATCGTCTCAGGTCAACCTCAATTATCTATGACTGAGCTTAAATACACTAGCCAACAACAAGTATCAACCTGAAAACGAGAACAAGAACCAACAGTCACGTCTCTGGGTCATCACGCACACCTAAGCCCCGCCCCTCGTTACGCCTCAGGGCTTGCACATTGGTCAGTGCTGGGTTAGGGTTAACAATGCTCGAGGGCTCTCATGATGCCGTGCTCGGTAAAACAACACAGGCCTTTTGTTAGGATCGTTTGGAAAGGTCAGCAGATGCATGTCTTCCAAGACCTATACGAAATAATTTGAAATAAATAATTAACAAATTATCAAATACTTTTCTAATCTTCAAATGTTTTAACTGCAAGGGATATACAGTATATATAGTTTTATGTAACTATTTCTTTTCTTAAATAACTGTTACGGTACAGATCTTGTCTCATGTATGTTTTGTGTATTGACGGACACCAAGAAGCATTGGTAGAAGAGTGTGGAATCCTCTTAAGAATAAAAATATAGTGACCAATAAACTGACAGAAAGAGAACTGCACCCAATTTAAATACACTGCTTAGTCTTTGTAAAGAAAAAGTAAGTGTGAAGGCACACTATGAGAATCAGTAAGTAATTAGGACACCCATTTTCTTAAGAAGGGAATGTCTTTTGGTCCATGGAACCTCTGCTGTGGATATTCATAGTCTATAACTACTTCTGTGACTTCCATATTCACTATTTCCTCGAGTAAAATGATTCCACTTGTACACATATGAAAAAACATGATAAGCAGCCATGAAGTTTACCTCATGCTCTCCAGAGGACGAACCCTTTCCCCATGTTACACACTTCATGAGCTTCTTTGCACACCCTCTTGGCCAAAATGTTAACTTTGCGAGGAAATTTGCTGAGCAAATGTTTTTCTCTCAAGGAGATAAGCTGCTCTGATTTGTACAACCCCATAGCCCTTTACTAATTACTTTCTAACATTACAGTTTTAGCCCCAAAGGCCTCTAAGAAAAACAACATTGTCATTATCTTGTCCAGTCTCTTGTGGGCTGTAATGAACACTGAACCCCAAAGCCCTTCAGCGCGGCTTTTGGATTTTAGTCTCGTCTTTGTAGCAGCAGAAGGGGTGATATCATCCTACTTGACAAACTGTATACTGTATTACTCGATATATCATGGCTTATTGCTGATCTGAATAAGACTACCTGATGAGAAGAATACATCTTCCTCAGTCCTCCTATGGTCTTCATCAACCTCCTTCTCCTCAATCGCTTTGTCAGCCTTCACCTTTGTCTCGTTAATGACCGGCCAATTAAGCTGATCACTGCATTGTTGGTGGAGCGTTCAATAACACACGGGGGTCAACGGCTCTGGAAGAAGCATTGCACATTAATGGTAATTATAGTTGTGAAAAAGTCAAAGGGTTTGTGGGTATGGTGGGTTTAAATGCCAGCATGGGGTAACAGTTTAAACGGACGCATGTGCCTGTTGTCTTTTCTCTTTCCTCCCGTCCTCCTTCTCGTCTTCCAGCCATACTTTCCGCTGTGTTCCCGGGCTGCTGATTGAGTTGGGTGTGCTGGTAATGAGCCATGAGGACTAATTGTCAGAAAGAGAGAGACAGCGGGAGACATGGCACTTTGGCATTTACAAGTGCAATAAGTCAAATCTGAGGGGAAGAGATGAAAAGAGGAAGCTCCAGGAATCATTCTGATGAATCATGAGAAGGCTTAAAGTCTTATTTATCTTGAAATAATGGAATGAATAGAAGCCTTTTACCCTCACAGTATTATTATCCTCACATTTTAAATAATAAATAGCTCATTTTGGTCTCCTTTTGATTTACATAAACTTTTGACATTATGAATTTTAGAGCTTATAAATAATCAGCTTTGGGTAATTGGCACATGGTGTTCTTCTATTATCTACTTTAATAGAGTGTTTTGAAAGGGAACTTCTGCTAATCTACTGAGATACTTTCATGAACATTCTGTGACATTTTCTCAGAAGTGCTGTGATGTTATTTAATATGTCAAAAATATTAGGGAATATTGACAAAACAAGCAAACGTGTGTCCCTATTGTTGGTTGTTCTCTCACTTGCATGAACAATTAAACTGTGACATAAGAACTGATGGGGTTTATGAAGTTGTCATTGACTCAAATTATAAATGTTGAACAATTTCACAAAACAGGCATTGTGTTTTATTACTTGAATATACTCTACATAAAACAAAATTAAATCAAATTGACAGTACTAATTGATTGCACTGCACAGTCGCTCGTCATTTTGGAAACGAGGTATGCTGCTTTACTGTGCACACACACACACGCACACACACACACACACACGCACACACAAACACACACATGCAAACTACCTATGTATGTAAATAGTAAGCAAAGTGTGGAGCGTAATCTTTGTGCTTCCTCCTGTCTGTCGGCATTCTTTATTCATCTGTAATAACCCAATAACACGTTGGCACTGCTCCAGAGACAATCATCAGATTAAGGTGCAGGACAAACATACATTCCTCCTTACTAAACTGTTGTTGTTTTTGTATTGAACATTGTAAATTTTTTTCCTTTTTTTAATAAAAAAAAGATTTCATTTCACATTACATTTAGTGTTTTAATTAAACAACCAATTAAAGCATGATAAATGGCATTTAAAGCTGTTTTTCAATGTATTTTCTGTTATCTTCTGCACTCCAAACCAATGACCAATAAAGCAAATACATAATAGTAACACAATATGAGAAGTAAAAGGGAATGCTATGCTGTTACAGCCTGTTCCATTGCTGCTTGAAAGAATGGGGCTTATTGTTCTTATCATTTTTGTGGTTCATATCTTAGATAGTGGGTGTTTCATAGATGAAGAATATGAATCAGGGTTGAAAATAGATTTGTTTGTTTAACCTAGAAACCCCTTAACCTTTAATGTGTTCTCATTTAAGAACACATATTTTTCTCATCCTCTATTTGGAGTATTTTATTTATTTAAAAAACAAGCTCTAAGAGCCTTGGTGGGGTGGGGATTGGTCATTCCTACCCACTTTCTACAAAAAATGTATACATGATTTTTCTAAATACACCCTTTGTTTGCATAAACCAATATTATTTTTTACATTGATGCTAAAATCATCCGTCTCCTCACCTCCTCTTAGAAAGCAGATGAGCCATGTACCGGCTTCAACATGTCTCCTCTTAAAAATCCCCTGGCCTCTACAGTATGAGTGTGTGTGTGTGTGTGTGTGTGCGTGTGTGTGTGTGTGCGTCATCCACTCTCCTTTTTAGATTGCATAGCTTCATTACAGACATTAGTGCATTAACAAACAAAATCCTCTCAGCGCGCACATTAAAAGCATCTCATTCCCACCTCGACGCACAATCAAGGCCATAAAACAATACGTTACAGCCCTGACTAATTACCAATGTGAAAACTTTCATAATTGAATAGCGCCCCTTACCCAATCCCGCTTGGCCAGGGCGTATTAAAAGAGGCTGTTCTCAATTAGAATTTGTCAAAGCAAACAAATGAGATAGTTTGCATGGAACGATTTATCTGAAGTCAGGTAATAAGGTGGGAAGCATAACCACTTTGTTGTTTGCTGTTTGCTAAATGAAGCTTATTAGTGGTGGGAAAACATCACTCCATTGTATTCTACCCCAGTTATGAGCAAAACATGTACATGAACACAAATGTGCATTTGCAAGCACATATACATTTTACGATTGAATTAAGTTAGAGAATGAGTTTTTATTGTTACTGTGGTGTCCAAAGTGCTAATTATGTTTGTACGGCCATCAGTTTATTACTGAAAAACAGTGAATACTGAATCATGTATATTACAATGTTTATGTTATGGTGTTTTATTTCAAAACATTGGCCCCAGATATGAGAAAATGTAAAATGATGCCTGTCATGCTGCACATTGAGCCTGTTACTGGTGTACGAGGCTGCCTCCCCAGTACGCCCAGTTCAACCTGCAGTCAGCATGTTATGGGCTTTTCCCTCTCTTAATGGGAGATGTAATGTCAATAAGATAGTCAAATGTTTTTACAAGTGAAATATTGTTGGTTGTATTTCATGTGAAAACTACTTTCTCAATGACCTTTTGAGGAAAATTGAACACACCATTAAACATGCGGTAAATGTATTAAATTAAATTAAAATTAAATTATGAAAACGCAACAAAACTAGTTGGTTATGTTTAGGCAACAAAACTATCTGCTTATGTTTAGTAAACATCATGGTCTGTCTTAAAATAAGTATGTTTGTTATTGAAGCTTTAGTCAATGTTGTCATCACTCCACACGGACAAGGTCTTCCCTTGGTGGACTTCCATGGACGGTGAAACCAATGTAATCAGGACCAAACACCTAAATGTCAATGCAGTTCCTTGTTTGGGAACATGCCTTTCTGGAGACGAGGCTGTTATATAAATGTGATTATATTAATAGATGTGAAATAGGACATACATCATTTCATTAAGTCGTGTTTCTTATCTGTAAACAATCTGAATGCCTCTTAATTGAAGCACAGAGCGTGTCAAGGAAAGACAAATACAAAGAAAGACTGACATTTACTCTGGATTCATTCAATGAACTGGAATTTCATTAGAAAGACGACTCGATCAGATTGATGTTTGTCACTTGAGTGTCTCTTTCTACGTAAAGTGTTTTATTGATTATTGACATTACACTTCACCTCGAGGATATTTCCACTGGAGGGGTGATGAGAGGCGGATGGAGGAGGACAAGTGTTTATTACAATTGTGTTAAAACTCAAATGGTAGCCTGAGCTTGGACCTGGAGTCAACCCATATTAGACGTTGTCCTATCTGGACTGGGCCTGCTCTCTCTGGCTGAGGCCTCTGACTTGACAGACAAACTCATAACATAAGCTGATTATATGAGGAAAAAAAGGATGTTACCACATATTTCACAAAGTTACTCAATCCAATGAAATACAACACAACTTCTAACATAGACCTTAAACATCACATTAAATTAAGATACTTCCTTGGACAAGTCTGAGAAGACTTTAAATGTCTCATTACTGTCAATACACGTAGACATGCATAAATAACGATTGAAGGCTATGTTTATAGTGATCAAAGAAAGTTGATCATTGCTTTGTGGTCAGCTACAGAGGTCATAGCATATACAACTCTTTTGTGGAATTCAAAGTGGACTTTTTGGTAAACAGCGTTTTTTGACTCGAGCTAAAGCAAACTAAAAGGCCTCTAAGATCGGCAACAGAACATTGTAACCGTATTTGTGAGCAAGTGCTGCTCTCATAAGCATATAGTCTGTTAAAAACATAAATTTATGTTGAGAACAATGGAAAACTATTTTGCAACTCATGCCTCTCAGCTGCAACCTGCTCTGGCTATGGTGCTGTTACATAAGCAGTGGTATGCTAACATCTAATGAAATGAATGGGGAAATAGGGCTTGTTGGAGCTGAGGCCACTGAAGGTGGCCTCCTTGCATTAACAATGCTCATAATTAGAAATCAAGCCATGGAGACAATCATTCAAAAGCACATTCATCACTGAGCAGCCGGTAACTTGAAGCAACAAATAATGCAAAAAACAGTAATCCAACTATGAAGAAGACTAAACCTAAAAAGGTAAATAGAAATACATGAGATGAGCAGAAAAGACAAAACAAGGGTGACGTGTGCTAGAAACAGAGGAAGGAGGGTGTGAAAGGAAGGCCGGAACACAAAAAGAAAGAAGAGTAAAAGGTTCAAACAAAAAGCAGAGGCAATGATGAAGATGAGAGGATTGAAAGTAATGAGGGTAAGAAAATACAAAGATACAAAAAGAGAAAGGAATAATGAGATAACTGCAGAGAGGGAAAGTTGCAGAGACGAAAGAGGAGGAAAGGTGTGAAGGGAGCGAGGAGAAATCCAGAGAGAAGACAAGTTATTACGGCTCAGCGGGAGCCTGATGAAAGAGTTGTGATGGCGGAGGCAGATGGAACTCCTCTCCCAAATGAAGTCAGCCTGATGAGGAACGCAAAGAGAGGTCGGATCTCGAGCCGACTGCCGATGTACCAATCACACTGACGCCGGACTTATTCCTCTGAAGTAGATTGTCGAGCTAATTGTCAACAAAACGAGTCGTTTGTCGACAAGCTGCGTCTGTTTTCAGATCTGCTGCCTCTGGTTCAAACTAGTAAGGCACGCTAAGGGAAGACTGAGGGTGGGTCAGACTAAGTCTGTTTTCAGATCTGCTGCCTCTGGTTCAAACTAGTAAGGCACGCTAAGGGAAGACTGAGGGTGGGTCAGACTAAGTGTCTAAGTCTGTTTTCAGATCTGCTGCCTCTGGTTCAAACTAGTAAGGCACGCTAAGGGAAGACTGAGGGTGGGTCAGACTAAGTCTGTTTTCAGATCTGCTGCCTCTGGTTCAAACTAGTAAGGCACGCTGAGGGAAGACTGAGGGTGGGTCAGACTAAGTCTGTTTTCAGATCTGCTGCCTCTGGTTCAAACTAGTAAGGCACGCTAAGGGAAGACTGAGGGTGGGTCAGACTAAGTCTGTTTTCAGATCTGCTGCCTCTGGTTCAAACTAGTAAGGCACGCTAAGGGAAGACTGAGGGTGGGTCAGACTAAGTCTGTTTTCAGATCTGCTGCCTCTGGTTCAAACTAGTAAGGCACGCTAAGGGAAGACTGAGGGTGGGTCAGACTAAGTCTGTTTTCAGATCTGCTGCCTCTGGTTCAAACTAGTAAGGCACGCTAAGGGAAGACTGAGGGTGGGTCAGACTAAGTCTGTTTTCAGATCTGCTGCCTCTGGTTCAAACTAGTAAGGCACGCTAAGGGAAGACTGAGGGTGGGTCAGACTAAGTCTGTTTTCAGATCTGCTGCCTCTGGTTCAAACTAGTAAGGCACGCTGAGGGAAGACTGAGGGTGGGTCAGACTAAGTCTGTTTTCAGATCTGCTGCCTCTGGTTCAAACTAGTAAGGCACGCTAAGGGAAGACTGAGGGTGGGTCAGACTAAGTCTGTTTTCAGATCTGCTGCCTCTGGTTCAAACTAGTAAGGCACGCTAAGGGAAGACTGAGGGTGGGTCAGACTAAGTCTGTTTTCAGATCTGCTGCCTCTGGTTCAAACTAGTAAGGCACGCTAAGGGAAGACTGAGGGTGGGTCAGACTAAGTCTGTTTTCAGATCTGCTGCCTCTGGTTCAAACTAGTAAGGCACGCTGAGGGAAGACTGAGGGTGGGTCAGACTAAGTCTGTTTTCAGATCTGCTGCCTCTGGTTCAAACTAGTAAGGCACGCTAAGGGAAGACTGAGGGTGGGTCAGACTAAGTCTGTTTTCAGATCTGCTGCCTCTGGTTCAAACTAGTAAGGCACGCTAAGGGAAGACTGAGGGTGGGTCAGACTAAGTCTGTTTTCAGATCTGCTGCCTCTGGTTCAAACTAGTAAGGCACGCTGAGGGAAGACTGAGGGTGGGTCAGACTAAGTCTGTTTTCAGATCTGCTGCCTCTGGTTCAAACTAGTAAGGCACGCTAAGGGAAGACTGAGGGTGGGTCAGACTAAGTCTGTTTTCAGATCTGCTGCCTCTGGTTCAAACTAGTAAGGCACGCTAAGGGAAGACTGAGGGTGGGTCAGACTAAGTCTGTTTTCAGATCTGCTGCCTCTGGTTCAAACTAGTAAGGCACGCTAAGGGAAGACTGAGGGTGGGTCAGACTAAGTCTGTTTTCAGATCTGCTGCCTCTGGTTCAAACTAGTAAGGCACGCTGAGGGAAGACTGAGGGTGGGTCAGACTAAGTCTGTTTTCAGATCTGCTGCCTCTGGTTCAAACTAGTAAGGCACGCTAAGGGAAGACTGAGGGTGGGTCAGACTAAGTCTGTTTTCAGATCTGCTGCCTCTGGTTCAAACTAGTAAGGCACGCTAAGGGAAGACTGAGGGTGGGTCAAACTAAGTCTGGCCCTCATGGTTCAAATAAATGACCATTGATAAAGCAGTATTTGGACAGGGAGAAGGTCAGTCATTCTTTTTTGTTCATAAACATTAATTGACACATGAGGCCTTTCCATAACATATTTTTTACCCAGAAACAGCAGAAAAAGGATAAGGAAAATAGACTGGTGAGAAAAGTAAAGCAAGAGGGCGCAGAGATGAAAAGTCCTAATTTGAGACATTTCCACAGTTTGGCTTCAAAGCCTCACTGTAGCATCTTGTTTTCCACACAGCACGATCTGACTAATTAATTTTCTCTTTGAACAAAAAATATTGTTTTATTTATTTATTGTGTGATGAGGTTTTTTTTTGGTGGAGTGTGAAGGAGAGGGGCATCCTACTGAATGTGCACTAGTGAGACCAAATGAAGTGTGTCCCCACACACATCTCATAGTGTTGGTACAGTACGTAAAAGCCTTATGTTTGAGCATGGAGCAGAAAGAAGGCTCTCTCTTTTACAGTTTTTATTTAGAAATATATCTTTATCTCTCTCTGTGTGCATATGTTATGCAACAAACACAAGGTTACAACAATTCTGTATCATAATGGTTTGTGATAAAACAATATACAGGGAATATAGATACAAATATAAAGCATGATTATACATTTGCTCGGGGCTAGAACTGTTGTGTTATTTGGGTAAATAGAGTAAGGTTTAAAAAACAATAGATACCTGGGTACTACATTTTCCAATGTCCCTTAACATTCATCAATTCAGTCTGTTATTGAAGAAATATAATAAATGCACAAAATTGAAAAAGTGTGCACGGACTGCAAAATATAAAGATTTTAAGACAGAGTGTGCTGCTATGTCTACCCGCAATTGGTATGTGCTGTGTTTTTGCATCCAGAATTTAGGATTTAGAACAGAATAACATCCTGCAATGCCACAGTGATAACAACGATATAGGAGAGATGGAACCATTAATATTTCAATGTAAATCCATGAGAGCTTACAGTTTTATGATGCCGCTGAGATGATCAGCCCAAGGGTATCATTTTAATAAATACAAACAAAACTATGATGATATACTGTATGCAGGGGATATATAACTAATTTACATATTTCATGCATGCATGCCAAGATCCACAGACAGCCACGATCACGGGTGTGTGTGTGTAGGATAAGCTGCACTGCTCAGTCGTGCACAACATGAACTACTAGGAGAACCAAGATACATACAATAATAGTAATAATAATAAAACACATTAGGTCTTTTGCAGCTGACTCCATTTGGTCCATTAACTGAGAGTGAAATTGAAAACCTCAACAATCCTCTACAGCCCTTAACCAGATGACTAGCATTGGATTGGAGGCCTTGCTGTATATTGGTGACGCAGTTCTTAAGTTCATTATTTGAATTAATGACGACCAGCAAGTCTTTCAGCTCAGGCAGAACACCCTGTTTTAACTAATACAATTAGCAGTCTTGAAACATTATTGAATAAAAGACGTCAACAGTTGAGCAAAAAAGCAGCCTGAAGAGTTGAAAGGCCAGAAAGAAAAGAGGAACACTCACCACCTCCAAACTTTCAGTCTCCGATCGCCTGCATGCATTTTCTTGTCCTGGTGGCCAACCAGCCCCTCAATCCCGTTTAATAACACGGTTCCCTTGGCCAAAGTAAATGACAAGATCTAAATTAAAATTACCTCAATGTTTCAGCCAATAAACAACACAGTTTTCTCGACAGACACCAACAACCAATATTTGGCTAGATGTCTGGGCACTAGGTTTGAAACTCCACATAAGCCTTCACGCCATTACTTATTCAGGAAGTTTATTGGTGTGTTAATAATTGATCACCTAATTAAGGGGGAAGTTGGGGGGCTATGGGGCTGAATGCCTCTTTACCAGTGGGCTTTTGGTAAGTGCATGGTTTGGTGCTCGACAGAGCGGCGCCGGTGAGAGTAACTTCTGACCAGCACGCTAAATTCCTTTTCTTATAAATTGACCTGAGCACAGAGAACACAGAGCAAAAGATGCAAAACAGTTCCAAATAACCGTCCCGTGAGTCATAAAAACATCTACAATTTAACCATATCGCTCTCCAGCTTGTCTTCATGGGCAGGTGTTTATTCAATGTTTCCATTTTAAAACTTCATTTGTTTGCTTTTTTCTTTTAGTTCGAATTTCAGAGACAGAACTTTATAATCATGTCATTCCGTTGTTGGGGGAAAATAAATAATTTCTTTGCCTTATATTTAAAATGATTATTAAAAAATAATAACAATAATAATGACAGTATTTCATTATATAATAATATCTGCATATTTTATGATATAATAATAAATTAAATAATAATCATATGGCTGTTGACTGTGTTTTGAAGCTTTATCCAATGCACACATTTCTGTTCATTAAATATTTGCACATATACAATGAATCATTTTCATATCATTTCAGAACTCTTGTGAGACAGAAAAGAATGGCTTCAGAATATAGTATAAATATATATACCTGAGATGTGTGAGATATGCACACAAATAAAAACTTTATTAAAGTATAAAATATAAAAATGAACATGTTTTTGCTTGGTTGAGGAAAGCCCCTCAGAGTGGTTCTTTAGAGCACCCTCACACTGTCTGCAAGAGTCTTTTCTTTTAGAGTGATTTCACTATCAGAGCCAACGGATTCTCCTAGAGAGGCCTTTTAAGAATGCCGTCTAATGCCAGCCATTCATCATCTTGTTGGAAAACACATGCCAAGCCAGCAGATAAAAGTGGCATTCATCATTCCATTTATCCTACATGAACATAAATATATCAGTCATTTGGGGCACACTTTTACCCTGAACCGCTTACGGTCGAAGCAAGTTTAGAATGAGAGGCTCCAGTGAGACTGAGATCAGTGTTTTTAAAATACCCAGTTTTTTTCTTTTTGTGTGGAGTATTTTGTATTCATATATATTTGTAAATATAAAACACCCCCCCCTTGGACTCCAGATCATCTCTGGAATTTAAACGGGTTAAAAATAGTCTTATTGAACCATATTTCTATACTGCAGTAAGACAGCTGTAAGTGTTGCATTGTTAGTTTCCAGTAAATGGAAAAGACGGGTAATATTATTGAGGCCCATTTCATTTTTCTCCCTTTTTGCCTGCATGAAAAAAGAGATATACTGTGGAGGTGGTGGGAGACAGGAGGATGATGGCCAAGCTATCGTCCCTGATGGACAACACCTCCCACCCCATGCAGGGCACTCTGGCAGCGCTGCACAGCTCCTTAAGCCACCGGCTGATTCATCCCCGGTGTCTGAGGGAGAGGTACCGCAGGTCCTTTCTCCTTCAGCCACCGGCTGATTCATCCCCGGTGTCTGAGGGAGAGGTACCGCAGGTCCTTTCTCCTTCAGCCACCGGCTGATTCATCCCCGGTGTCTGGGGGAGAGGTACCACAGGTCCTTTCTCCTTCAGCCACCGGCTGATTCATCCCCGGTGTCTGGGGGAGAGGTACCACAGGTCCTTTCTCCCCGCTGCTGTCAGGCTACACAACAAGCTGAGCTCCCAGTAGGCCACAAACACTTGAACACTTGAACACTTTGGACTTCGCACTGAACAGCACTTTAGCCCAGTTGCCCAGTTGTGCAATACTAATACGTTTAAGTACTTTTTAATTTTTTTAATTTATTTTATACACTTTATCCACTTTATTCTATTTCTACTCCGTCTGTATATATAATATTCTTCTTGTTTTTACTCTTTTATCTTAGTTCTGTTATTATACTACTTGTTTTTTACTTATTACTGTGAGCAATGCTGCTGTAATCCTGTAATTTCCCCACTGAGGGACTAATAAAGGATTATTTTATCTTATCTTATCTTATCTTATATATATATATATATATATATATATATATATATATATATATATATATATATATATATATATGTTTGTATGAACACTACACAAACACCATGACAATGTAATCTTGGCATCTGACATAAAAATAGATTGTATATCTGGAGACTTTCTTGAAAACTGAACTTGAGGCAGCATTACTGCCAATGCAGTTGTGTACTGAGCAGGCTGAGATTGCTGTATTCAAGTGCACTGCTGTTATTTGAGCTCAGTGACGGGGGATGAGTGGTGAACCCTTTGTCAACAACAAAAGATTTCATGAATCTTTGTCCCATATATTTTTCTTGTATTGTTCAAAATCTAAATAAATAGTATTTCTGAAGTGAAGAGAAACAATCCCACAGAGCATCTTAAATATACAGATAACAAAATCAAAGTTGTTAATATAATTATGCCTTATATATTAATATATATTATGAATTCACCTAAAAATGTTCTCAGCCTTATAAAAAAGTGGTGACACTGTCTGACTGTGTTTACAGCCCATAATGGCATTCCTAGGAGGAACAACTAAGATTAAGACAGCTTCCAAATCTAAGAAAACTCTTGTTGATAGCTAGTAGTCTTCTTTCCAAACATGCCGAAAATAATGAGCCACTATTGAGTGAAAAATAACTGTTCTGCATTCAGTCAAGTTGAAATTATTTTTGTGCTTTTCTGGGTTGGAATAGCTTTATTATATTTATTATGCAATAAACTGTGAGTATTGTTTTCAACAATTGTTAATAATTTCCAAAATACCAAAGATTTTAAACTAAATGTGACGTGTATAATTCTGGGACATGCTGGGTATTTCCTACAACAACATAAAATTAATTCAGATTATTTCCAAAGAAAATGAACTTCTCTATGAGTTGGTAGGGACTGTTATTGATGCCGTTGTCGAATACATTAATAGGCATGATGATAAACAAGGCCAACATCAGAACCCTATCAGATCTCTCATGAGATAATCAATATATGGACATCAATCCAGTGATAATGCATGACACCTTTATGACAAATGAGCAGAGGAAGACACAAATATGTGATTGAAGGACACCTCTGAAAGAGATAATTCACAACCTGATACTGGTGTCACTGGAGGGACCCACAACCTGATACTGGTGTCACTGGAGGGACCCACAACCTGATACTGGTGTCACTGGAGGGACCCACAACCTGATACTGGTGTCACTGGAGGGACCCACAACCTGATACTGGTGTCACTGGAGGGACCCACAACCTGATACTGGTGTCACTGGAGGGACCCACAATCCCACACCTACATGCTGCAGGGCCAATGGATCTATGGTGGGAATCAGCTAAATTGGTTTTTCTTACTTATCGTATTTATCTGATATGTGTTGTGAAGACGTTTTGCTTCAACATTCAAGATTCGTGTACCAGTATGTGTTAAACAGAAGTAAAGGAATAATTAATACAAGTGGTAATAGTGGTATTACCAGATTGATTTGATTAGGAATCTATGTTTCTACCACAGTAATTAAGCAGTTGCTAAGCTGCTGGTAAACTAAACCAGTTCGACTGGTGAGTCCTGTGCTTTTCCATTTCTATATTTATATCAAACTCACCACCCAAAGCAAGGATTACGATGATGAAATAATGCCTACAAATTCATCCATCATATTTCCATAAAGTCAAAGAACAGACATGGCATTATTTAATAAAAGGTCAATGTATTGATGTATTGGAAAAAGTATGTAGTAATATAACCCTAACCAATCAGGCTTGCCAATACACAGATTGCTTGATTTTAATCGGCACAGTTAATATATGAATTAATGAAAAGATAAATAAGAAAGGAACAGTAGTCTCCAAAAGAAAAAGAACAGCCTTTAGGCATCATCCAAACTTGCCACAAAGTGAGACACTTCAATGAATCAATCAATTGAAACTGAATAGGTTAATCATCCACAATGTTTGATTAATCACTTTGATTAGAAAACAGAATGAGGGTGATGAGAAATAGGAGCTTTTGAGTGTGAGCGGCAACAGATCAATCAATACTTATGATCTAGGTTAATATTCACACTAATTGCCCAGCAGTGTCTGATGGATGATGTTAAGTAACATGGCTGCCAGATGAGAACATGACAGGAGAATGTCAGAAACAAATAAAGAAAGTATGGGACAGAGGAGATATTATAGATGCCATTCAAATTAGAAATGTATTTTATTTTATTAAAACAGATTCATTATTGCTCTTGAAAAAACACATCCAGTGGCTCATCTTTTTTTTTTTGTCTCATTGTTTTCATAGCTTCTAAATTCAGCTCTCACAAGCAAAATATGATATAATCCATGCTAACTTGCTAGTATTTAGTCAGAAACAAACAACTTTGTAAAGTAGGAATTTCTAAGTGCTGAAGATGTAGCTAAATCCTAAAATGTAGCTAAAAAGATACATATGAATATATAAACCAGTGTATTTCATAGGAAGGCCTGTCAATGGTTTGATTTCTCACAATTAAACTGACAAACCCAGACTTGTGGTATGAACTGTAGGCCCATCTACACATTATACGCACTATACTATGCTTAACATGATCCGATTCTTTGTGGAAAGACATTTTCTTCCTGATATTAAAAGTGCATTCAGAAAGATGTTTTGATGGACCGATTGATAGATGTTTGTGAACTTTTCGATTCCAAATGAACGCCCCGCTTACTGAGTGAAAGGTCAGGGAGAGATGAGAGATGATAATGATTTTTTAATGATGGTTCTGAAAGGCACCGCATTTGCTTCTCATGTGAAGTGCTTTGAGGTAGAGAAAGAGTGATGTAGAGAGAGAAGGCCAGCTGGAGAAGACATGAGTCTGACAAACCCTTACATTCAGCAGATGAACAGCATGACCTCAGCAGGCCCATTCTGTTCACTTCACTTCCTAACTATAATATTGTGTGATGTAACGGACTGAAGAAATAGGTTATCCAACAAGCTTTTACTTTACTTACATTTTAGTTATAAAGTTTGAGTTAAAAGCAAAGCAGATGTAACACACGTTAAAGAAGGTCAGTGTTCAAAGGCCCGGCTCAGTTTGAGACTTCCAGTTCAGCAGTGAAGATATCAAATGAGGGAAAGGACACCATCTAAATGAGCAGAAGAGTAGAGTCTGTAAATGAAAGATTAGCCGAGATGCTAAAGAGAGGATAACTATTTCCTAGTTAATTAGATGTGTTCACATCAGATGTTATTCATAGGACCAAACATATTCAAATCATCAGTTTTGTATTTTTGTTTTGAGTGATTAGTAAAAGGAGTGTATTTATTAATGCTAAATTTACTGGGCATGGATAATAAAATAGGAGTTCATATTTTGATTGAAGTCATGCAGCTTCAAAGAACAATACATTTCACACAGTATGAAATAAACCTGCCATGACAGAAAAGTGAGTGGACATTCCGTATATCATGAACTAACCTCTTGCTGTTAAGAACAAAAGTAAGAAGAACATGAAATGACTGTGACCCATTGAAATCATGATACTTAGAGGGCTTTCCACTTCATAAAGTTGGCAAGTATTACTCGCACTTCATCAAATCATGTATTCAACTCACATTAATGAAATATTGATTTCCATTCATTTTGATATACCCCAAACACTGGGGATTAGCTGTAGATAGGAAATGCATTATCAAGACCTTGATAATAATGAAGAAATGTATTAGTCAAAGGACGACACACTTCTTTACACGCAGTGAAGAGACTAAGAACTGCAGTGAAATTAAGAAAACACAACCATGCATTAATCAAACAGCCCAGACATATGTGGCAGATTCAGTGACATTAGGACCTCACAAAATAACGACATGTGGAAGGATTACTGAGCAGGTGAACTATGTGACATTCTAGCACACAAAGAGTGTGTCACAGCTTTCCAAACCAACGTCAAGGCCACAGCGGCAGCAGTGGCAGGATGTGTCATTCTTTGTCATTCTTCCAGACAGAGGCACTGACATCATGCACGACACAACATTGTTCATTGATGTGTTGGAAGGCAACTTTGTCTCTTCAAACCTCTCACATTCTACATTCTGCTACATCCACATTATTTGGGGCATTGCATTTTAGAGTCTTTAATTGAAGGAAATGCAATAAAACACATCTTGTCTGGAGATCATACCTCAATATGATTTGACATGATTACATTTACACCTGGTATTAATATCTGCAATGTCCCCATTGAGATCCAATCACTAGGTCTGAAAGGTCTTAACGAAACCCTGTAGAGGCTGCATAATGACATCTGCCTCACACCAAAAACCTGAGAGTAGGTGCAGGTTGAGCCCTGCACCCCACCGGTCACATTCTGTGCGTTTTGGGTGCATTCAGCTTCATGTGGTCAGGCACGGTTTATATAAGGAAATATACTGTTAGAGCAATGTTTCATCAATGTGAGAAATGATTATGGGTGTATTACAAACCATAACTAATCACGCTGATTGAGCAGTTTCTTCTCTGGACACAGGAATGGTAAATGGACTGTATTCATATTGCACTTATATAATTTTAGCGAGCACTCAAAATGGTTTACACCCATTCATACACTGGTGGCAGAGGCTACAACACATGGTGCCAAACAACTCATCAGAAGTGAAAAAGTGGAGATGGTTGTGGATTTCTATCAGCCTGTTTGACTCCCCCGTCAACACTCTTCCTGGGCTCCACCACAACCCAGGTTCTCAAGTGGGAGCTAAACATCCATCACCAAGAAGCCTCAGTAGAGGTTCTACTTTCTGAGGTAGCTGAAGAAGTTCAACCTGCCAAAGACAATGATGGTGCACGTCTACACTGCCTTCATTGAGTCCATCCTCTGCTCCTCCATCAGCGTCTGATATGCTGCAGCCACTGACAAGGACAAGGACAGGCTGCAGTGTATCATTCACTCTGCTGGGAGGTGATTGGCTGAAATGCTAATCATCCATGACTTGTTCACTTCAAGGACCCTGAAGTGGGCAAGGAAGATTGTAGCCGACCGCTCTCACCCTGGACACAAACTGTTCGAGGCCCTTCCCTCTAGCAGGAGGCTGCGGTCCATCAGGAACAAGACCGCACGCCACAAGAACAGCTTCTTTCCAGCTGCAGTCGGGTTCATCAACAAAGAACAGAACCCCTACTGACTAAAAATGCACTTGCTACTTTTCTTTTATAATATATACAGTACTGTTATCTGTTTGTTGTCATACTGTATATGTATCTATTAATGCACTATGCTTATTAATATGCCTGGTCCAGCCCCTAGATATGCTGCTATAGGCTTATAGGCTGCTGGGGGATGTTTTAGGATACACTGAGCACCTATCTCCTCTTCTCTCTCTCCTTATGGATGAATTTACATCTCTCCATTGCACCTTATTAACTCTGCTTCCTCCCCGGAGTCGTTGTGACTTCACGTCTCATAGGGTCCATTGGACCTGGAGGTGTCTGATGCCTGGTGAGCCGGCCTCCCACGTTGGCCCTGCTGATGCCCCGCCCCCCCTCCTCTCTACATAAATAAATTCACAGACAATAAGCAGGTTGTAAGAAAACTCTCCCTCCAAAAAATCTCACATGGATTAAACCACTAAAATAAGTTGTAGAAAAAAAATGGAACTGTTATTTGAGTAAATTTGAGTAACATGACCATTGTCTGATGTTCAGAGCGGGTCTTACTGCTCTGTACAAGAGGAACACAAAAATGACCAGAAACGTTCTACACAACTGAGCTGAATGTTTGTTTGTGCCGTAAAGTCATATGCATCCCGGGGGCCAGAGCGGGCGACATTGAATCTTGTTTAAAACTGCTGGCTAAAGATGAGCGTAGTTACAGTAAGATTATTATACACGCCGGCGGTAATGACTCCCGACTGCGGCGGTCGGAGGTCACTAAAATTAATGTGGAATCGGTGTGTACTTATGCCAAGACAATGTCGGACACCGTAGTTTTCTCTGGCCTCTCCCCAATCTGATCAATGATGACATGTATAGCCGCATGTCGTCATTCATCCGCTGGTTGTCCAGGTGGTGCCCAGCAAACAATGTGGGCTACATAGATAACTGGCAGACTTTCTGGGGAAAGCCTGATCTGATGAGTCGAGACGGCATTCATCCCACTTGGGATGGAGCGCGTCTCATTTCTGTGAACATGGCCAAGTTGATTAGCGGACTTAATCCATGTCCCAGAGTTCAGATCAGGAAGCAGAAGCAGAGTTGTAGTCTTCCACCCTTCTCTGCACTTCCATTGGAGCAGTTACCCACCCTTAACCTTAACTCTATAGAGACTGTGTCTGTCCCACGGCCACTTAAATTAATTAAATCAAAAGTAACCAGAAGAGGAGTCATACAAAATAACCTCATAAAGGTTAACAACACTACTGCCACAGTGCAACAAAACAGGATAATTAAATGTGGACTCCTAAATATTAGATCTCTGTCATCTAAAGCTGTATTAGTAAATGATTTAATATCAGACAATCACATTGATTTACTGTGTCTTACTGAAACCTGGCTGAGCCATGAAGAATATGTCAGCCTAAATGAATCAACTCCTCCAAGTCATATTAATACTCACATTCCTCGAGGCACGGGTCGAGGAAGTGGAGTAGCAGCCATCTTTGACTCAAGCCTATTAATGAATCCTAAACCTAAACTAAACTACAACTCATTTGAAAGCCTTGTTCTTAGTCTTTCACATCCAACCTGTAAAACATTACAGCCAATTCTATTTGTTATACTGTACCGGCCAGCAGGTCCATATTCAGAATTTATATCTGAATTTTCAGAGTGTTTATCAAGTTTAGTCTTTAAAACTGATAAGGTTATTATTGTCGGAGATTTTAATATTCATGTGGATATTGACAATGATTGCCTTAGTACTGCATTTATCTCATTGTTGGACTCGATTGGCTTCTGTCAGAGAGTACAGAAACCCACTCACTGCTTTGGCCACACCCTCGACCTTGTTCTTACATATGGCATTGACATTGAGCATTTGGAGGTCTTCCCACAGAACCCTCTTCTGTCAGACCATTACCTCATAACTTTTGAGTTTATACTCCCGGAGTATACACCGTTAGTCAAAAGTTTCTACACCAGATGTCTAACTGACAGTGCTGTAGCTAAATTTAAAGAAGTGATTCCTTCTGCATTTGATTCAATAACACGTCTCAATGTGACGGAGGACTCCTGTGATAACTTTAGTCCGTCCCAGATTGATCATATTGTCGATAGTGCTACAGGCTTACTGAGAATGACACTAGACTCGATAGACCCTCTGAAGAAAAAGACAGTGAGGCAAAGGAGGTTTGCTCCCTGGTAGAACCCTCAGACCCGCGACCTAAAGCAAACTTCACGAAAGCTCGAAAGTATATGGCGTTCCACCAATCTGGAAGAATCACGCTTAGTTTGGAGAGATAGTCTTAAAACATATAAAAAGGCTCTCCGTAATGCCAGAGCAGCCTATTACTCATCAGTAATAGAGAAAAATAAGAACAACCCCAGGGTTCTCTTTAGCACTGTAGCCAGGCTGACAGAGAGTCACAGCTCTGTGGAGCCGTGTATTCCTATAGACCTCAGTAGTAATGACTTCATGAACTTCTTCAATGAAAATATTTTAACTATTAGAGGCAAGATTGATGATCTCTTGCCCTCAACTACTGCCGATCTGTCATCAAGAGGAGTGGCCTTGGAAACGTCTGTATGCCCTGGTGTATATTTGGATAGCTTTTCTCCCATTAACCTAGACCAATTGTCCTCAACGGTTTCTTCTTCTAAACCGTCTACCTGTCTCTTAGACCCCATCCCAACGAGGCTGCTTAAAGACGTGTTGCCTTTAATTGGCACCACTCTGCTGGATATTGTTAATGTGTCTTTGCTAACAGGCCATGTACCACATTCCTTCAAAGTAGCTGTAATTAAACCTCTCCTGAAAAAGCCCACTCTTAATCCAGAGGTGTTGGCTAACTACAGACCGATCTCTAACCTTCCCTTCCTCTCTAAGATCATTGAGAAAGTAGTCTCTAATCAGTTGTGCGACTTCCTACATCAGAATAGTTTATTTGAGGAGTTTCAGTCAGGATTTAGAAAACACCACAGCACAGAGACAGCACTGGTGAACATTACAGATGACCTCCTAATTGCATCAGATAAAGGACTCATCTCCGTACTGGTATTATTAGACCTTAGTGCTGATAAAGGACTCATCTCCATACTGGTATTATTAGACCTTAGTGCTGCGTTCGACACCATTGATCATGACATCCTATTACAGAGACTGGATCAGTCGATTGGCATTTCAGGTACCGCACTAAGTTGGTTTAAATCCTATTTATCAGATCGATCTCAATTTGTATTTGTAAACGATGAAGCCTCAATGACCACCAACGTTAATCACGGAGTTCCACAAGGTTCTGTGCTTGGACCAATTTTATTGACCTTATATATGCTTCCTTTGGGCAACATTATCAGGAAACACTGCATAAACTTTCATTGCTATGCAGACGATACTCAATTATATCTATCGATCAAACCAGAGGAGACCAACCAGCTCGCTAAAATTCAAGAATGTCTTAAAGATATAAAAACATGGATGACCTGCAACTTCCTGATGTTAAACTCAGACAAAACTGAAGTTATTTTACTGGGCCCTGAACACCTCAGAGATCAATTATCTGGTGATGTGGTTTCTGTAGATGGCATTGCCCTGACATCCAAGACCACTGTAAAGAATCTCTAGTTATCTTTGATCAGGACTTGTCCTTTAACTCCCACGTTAAGCAAATCTCAAGGATTGCATTTTTTCAACTACGTAACATTTCAAAAATCAGGCATATCTTGTCCCAAAAAGATGCAGAAAAGCTGGTTCACACGTTTGTTACTTCCAGACTAGATTACTGCAACTCCTTATTATCAGGCTGCTCTAATAAGTCTCTTAAATCCCTCCAGTTGATCCAGAATGCTGCAGCTCGTGTACTCACAAAAACTAAGAAAAGAGATCACATGACTCCTGTATTAGCTGCTCTGCACTGGCTCCCTGTAAAATCAAGAATCCATCCATCCATCCATCCATTTTCAATACCGCTTATCCTCATTAGGGTCGCGGGGTGCTGGAGCCTATCCCAGCTGACATAGGGCGAAGGCAGGGGACACCCTGGACAGGCCGCCAGTCCATCGAGGGCACATGTAGGGACATACAACCATTCACTCTCACATTCACACCTATGGGCAATTTAGAGATCAATTAACCTGCAGCATGTCTTTGGACTGTGGGAGGAAGCCGGAGAGCCCGGAGAGAACCCACGCTGCCACGGGGAGAACGTAAAATCAAGAATCACATTTAAAATTCTTCTCCTCACCTACAAAGCCTTGATTGGTGATGCACCATCATATCTTAAGGAGCTTGTAGTACCATATTGCCCCACTAGAGAGCTGCGCTCACTAAATGTGGGGCTACTTGTGGTTCCTAGAGTCCTAAAAAGTAGGATGGGAGCCAGAGCCTTCAGTTATCAAGCTCCTCTTTTATGGAACCAGCTTCCACTTTCAGTCCTGGAGGCAGACACAGTCACCTCATTTAAGAATAGACTTAAGACTTTCCTGTTTAATAGTGCTTATAGTTAGGGCTGAATCAGGTTTGCCCTGGTCCAGCCCCTAGATATGCTGCTATAGGCTTATAGGCTGCTGGGGGATGTTTTAGGATACACTGAGCACCTATCTCCTCTTCTCTCTCCTTATGGATGAATTTACATCCCTCCATTGCACCTTATTAACTCTGCTTCCTCCCCGGAGTCGTTGTGACTTCACGTCTCATAGGGTCCATTGGACCTGGAGGTGTCTGATGCTGGTGAGCCGGCCTCCCATTGGCCCTGTTGATGCGCCTCCTCTCTACCTCCTTCTGTTTCATGGATTGGAGTTCCATTCATACATTGTCATATTCATGTAATGTGTTTATGTAACTCTGTAACTCTGTTCATCTGGTCACATGACATCTATTGCTTCTGTCCATCCGGGGAGAGGGATCCTCCTCTGTTGCTCTCCTGAAGGTTTCTTCCCTTTTTTCCCTGTCAAAGGTTATTTTTGGGGAGTTTTTCCTGATCCGATGTGAGGTCAAAGGTCAGGGATGTCGTATGTGTACTGATTGTAAAGCCCTCTGAGGATAATTTGTCATTTGTGATATTGGGCTATACAAAATAAACTGAATTGAATTGAATTGAATTGAATTGAATTGAATTTAATTGAATTAAATCTCTGTCACACTTGTCCATCTCAAATAGTGAGCAACCGAGCAAACGTGTTTATATGATAGAAGCATAAATAAAGTGGAAGTCTTGTGATTGGCATGCGATGACATAACTGTGTTTACCATTGAAGTATTTTATGTAGAAGGAAAACTAATGTTCAGGAAAGCTTTCATTAGACAATGCAGTCGTGTCAACCATCACTGAGTGCACATGTCTATATGCTTGTGTCTGGCACACATACCTCTGTTCTTGGGTCTTTGTGAAGTCCAGCAGAGTTACCCAAGGCTGTGAGTCCTCTGGCTTTATATCACAACAGGAAGCAGCACAGAGGAAACTGCAAAGCAAAACAAAAGAAGTCAGCTTCCACCAAATGATATCAAAGTCTTAGCTTTGGGACAGTTGCATTAAATACATATTGCTGTTTGTCATTAAAAAATGTGCTTGTGGGGATATTTTGGATACACTGTAGAACTGTAGTATCGGCCATAAGCTGACCAACCTAAAGAAATAACTGGGCTTACTGGTGCAGTCAAAGCTATCTCTCGTGCAAACTCTCTTCAAATGAGCAATGAACAGCCGTTCATCAATGTCACAGCCGACACCTATCCCCTGATAAGAGATGAAACAAATATGTTGTATTCATTCAGAAATGTATTTAAATTTAACAGCACAGACTAAATATTGTATTGGTATGAGTTGACCATTTGTTGATGCTCACAATTAGTAGTTTATTGTACATCTGGCAATGCTTTATGGATCAATCACTCCTGGTAAAGTGTGAAGCCTCAACTGTTGATGAAGGTCATCTTAACCAATAAATAATTAGGGTAACCATATATTCTATCAGCAAGAAGGGGTCATGGAGGAAACACCACGACCAACATGGAGTAGGCTGACACTGACAGTGCATTTAAAGTACGTGTCCAGACACTACTGTACACACTCTTTCATTCTCTGGCTCTCACACACACACACAAACACACACACACACACACACACACACACTCACACTCACAGTTTGATGAGCGCATGATGTGTGAGACCTGCCAGTGACCCAGAAGAGTGAAGTGAAGCACTCTGACAGTCAGAGTGTGTCTGTGTGTCATTGTGTGAGTGTCATTGTGTTTGTGTGTGTGTGTGTGTGTGAGTGTCATTGTGTGTGTGTGCGTGAGTGTGTGTGTGTGTTTGTGAGTGATATCACAGTCATAAAGTGGGGACTAGTCTTTTTTGGAGCAAAATTGTGAACTCCTGCACGTCCTCATAATGTAAATGATTACATTTTAGGGCGAAGACATGGTTTAAGGTTAGGCTTAGGGTTAAGATTCATCAGATTGGTAGAGATTATAGTCTCCAGGAAATGAGTGTGTGTGTGTGTCTGTGTGTGTGTGTGTGTGTGTGTGTGGGTGTGTGTGTGGTGGAGGAGATCACAAAAGAGACTTTTAGGGCAGAGGATGCCAATCAAGATCTCACCTTCCTACCTGTCCTCTCACATACACACACACACACACACACACACACACACACATACACATACACAGAGGTGACATCTGGAGTGTTTCTGCCTCACTGCTGTTGTCCCTCTCCTGATTGGACTGACAGCTCTCTTTGTGTTCCATTTTCCTTTTTTCTAATAAAAGCTCTGTGTGTTCAGCTGTGTGTGTGTGTGTGTGTGTGTGTGTGTGTGTATGTGTGTGTGTGCTAATGTATTATGATGCACTAAACAAGTTATCTCTTTATATTCCATTAGCTGGTCCTGATTAAGGAGCTGTTAATGTGCCAGTCGCAAGTATTTGTGTCACCTTCGATTACATACTTAGACCACTGAGCCATGCGTGTGTTTATGCATTGTGCTGCACATACACATCAAAGGACAAATATTAACTATCTTAACATATGTAACCAGCGACCACTGGTGAGCAGGATCGTCCTTCAATCAGAGGATCGGCGGTTCGATCCTCGGCTCCACTAGTCCATGTCAATGTGTCCTTGGGCAAGAAAACTTAACCCCAAATGTCTCCCGTAGCTGTTCTACGGTGTATGAATGTGTATGAACCGTAGATCCTCCCATCAGTGTGTGAATGGGTGAATGATGTCATTTAGTGTTTAAGTGCTTTGAGTGGTCGGAAGACTAGAACATCTATAGAAGTACAGTCCAGTTACCATTTACCATTTACCATATAAGAATAAGATTCCAGAAATCACTCAACACAATAAAAAATAAAACATGTTTGCTGGCAAAATAAAGTATTGAATATGTGTTAAGAACAAAATATTGTAAGATGGAATTTCATACTGAAAAACAAGTTAATTTTGTTTGCAAGAAATAAGTGTCACTGTTGTTTTCGGTGCTTCATCCTTGAATTAATCAGAAGATGGGCGAATTATATATATAATCCTCAATCAGGATGTCCCCTGCCTTCGCCCTATGTCAGCTGGGATAGGCTCCAGCGCCCCGCGACCCTAATGAGGATAAGCGGTATTGAAAATGGATGGATGGATGGATGGATCCTCAATCAGAATAATTCCTGGCCTATCACAGAGGTGGATGTCTTTTAGATCCTGTGCAGACGTAGCTGCACGTAAACACAGGCGAATGATAACCGACAGCAACGGCCTCCGTGAAAAGGATGTGAACCACAATGAATGCAATGCTGAATTGTGTGGTTAGAGAGCAAACACAAGCACTGACAATGTCTTAGGTGTTTCATTTCAAGGAGACAATAATCCAACTAAAAGCTTACATCAAATTATTAATAATAATAATAATAATACATTTTATTTGTATAGCACCTTAAAAGGTACTCGAAGCACTTAACATGGTAATGACCTCCAGAGGGAGGGGGCAGCAATGGAGAAGGCCCTGTCCCCCCAGGTCCGATGCTTGGACAGAGTAGGGGGGGTGAGGAGGTTAGCGTCTGCAGATCTGAGGTTCCGGGTGGGAGCGTGTCGGGGCAGGAGGTCAGAAAGTCATGAAGGGGTTCAGGGTTGTGAAGGGCTTTCTAGGTGATGAGGAGAATCTTGAACTGGATTATTTCCTATAGGGGAGCCAGTGGCGCTTTTGAATGACTGGGGTCATGTGGTCTCTGGTGCGGGAGTAGGAGAGGAGATGGGCAGCTGAATTCTGGATGTATTGTAGTTTGTTGATGATTCTGGTGGATGTGCCATATAGGAGGCTGTTTCAGTAGTCCAGTCGAGAGGTGATGAAGAAGAGGATGAGTGTTTCTGCAGGTGAAGAGGAGAGGACGGTGCGTACAAGGGCGATGTTTTTAAGATGAAAGAAGGTGGTTTTTGTGAGGGAGAGGGTTGGATCAAAGATCACATCAAGGTTACAGGTGTGTGTAGAAGCAGGAACAGAGGTGCCATCGAGGCACAGGGAGAAGTTGTGGTGCAATTTGTTTAACGATTTGGGGCCGATGATGAAGATGATGATGAGGATTTCAGATTTGTCGCTGTTGAGTTTGAGGAAGCTGGCTTGCATCCAGGTCTTTATGTATGTGAGGCAGTGATGGTGATGGTGGAGTAGGTAGTGGGTGTGAGGGGTTTGGTGAAGATGTAAAGCTGCGTATCGTCGGCGTAGGGAAAGTGGAGACCGTGGTGACATATGATTTAATGAATATCCGCAACTCATGAAGGTCAAAATAATCTTTTCAACTGACCGGACAACCGCATGATTCAATCCTCTTACCTGATAACAGAATGTATTTGCCCCAGGCGAGTGTTAATGTCGAGCCTTGTGGGGCAACCTTATGTGCAGAATCGTGAATGCAAATGTAAGCAGAAAGATTCTGGAAATCAACCACAGATGAATTAATCTGAGTGTACGGCTGCCAATTTATATGTAATGCTGCGATGTTTGCAGCCAGTCTTGAACATGACTGAAAGTGAAAAACTGTTTTTTGCTCGAGGACTTAAAATATTGGTTGAAGAAACCAATAAGCATTTTCCTTCTGAAAACACCTAAACAAGAAGATCAAGACTGCAGTGCCTTTGGTTTGTGTGCACTTCATGGCCAATGTCTACACCCACAAAAATAATAATACATAATATTACATAATACATGTCCACATCAGGTATACATTATTGGTGACATTCTATTCATGCTAAAAAGATGGGAGTGAAACAATGACACACTAAAGTATGAGCAGAATAACATGTAAGCTTGGGATGACGGGCACTTTTTGATCTTTGTTTTTACCTACTTGAATACAGATGATCATAACCCCTCTATCCATGCTCAAAAGACTCAATTCTCTTGGAATTCTTGTGTCTTCATTATAATAAGAAGCAATCTTCTTTAGATGCAAACGTGGTGATTCAATGAGCACTCTGTAAGATTGAACCAGCAGTTAATACATAAGTGTGAAAGTAGACCTGTGGGTGGAGGAAAGACGGAGAGTCGTCTGCAGGTTCGGAAATTATGGAATATCCCTCAGCGACTCCTCTTGAGCAACTATATTATAGCACTCAATTCAAATACAAATCTGTAAGAATTACATGATTGGCTGCTTAAGTCTTAATACATATGGAGACTATAATCCCTACCAATCTGATGAATCTTAACCCTAACCTTAAACCATGTCAATGTATGACCTGCTGACATGCAGAAGGGAAGAACAAGTAAAAAAAACTATTGTGAAGACAAGTTAAAGCTGTGTTACAATGGGTGGGAAATGATATTGTTATTGTATTGTTGACTTGTGTCGTGGTTTTATGGCACTTAATGTAGAGAACTTTACTCACATTAACTTGCAAAGTTATATTATTTTAGTTTTTCGCATTACAAGATGTTTCATGCATCAGTGGACTGACTTTTCGTGATCCTGTAAAGGGACATTTCTTCTCACAATGTATCTGTGACAGCGGGATGTGGTTAGGCTCAGCTACAGAGTGGGTGGAGTGTGGGGGGGGGGGGGGGGGGGGGGGGGGTTCAGGGAACAGTGCCATGATGTGTAATCCGCCTCAGCTGGGGTCAATTAAAAGTTTGTCTCTTCAGTATAAGAGTAGGTAGTGGCTGGAGAACAGGAGAGAGAGCGGACGCCGACGGGAGCAGACGCCGAGCGAGCGTTCGGAAGCAGGACGGAACCGGAAGCGTGAAATAATAAAACCGGTTACTTGTGGAATACCGTGTGTTGCCCTCTTTTATCCTTTGCCGGAACTCACACATGTTACAGTATTATATATGGAACTGTTGTGATGGTTGTCAATATTCCTGGTGAGACCATATTACAATTCTTAAGTAATCTGTAAAAGGTACACACTTGTTTTCTCGTAGTTTTGAATGTAAATAAGGTGCAGGATTACATGAAAAAGCATTAAAAAGGGTCTTGAGTGTTGTTTCGAGATAGCGTTGTGTTGCCATGTGAAGCCCTCGACTGCGATACAGCCAAAGATGAAGCAGCTTGTCTTTTCTTTACCTTGTTTGTGAACACAATGAATCAACACAAGGTTAGACATCATTACAGCCTTAGAAGCTGTTGTTGATGGAACCGAGAGGCTTTCTTCTACTACAGTATCAACATTGTCATTACAGACACAAAGCTGCACTGTTTGTGGAAATGATTTGTTCTTGTCTTGACAAAAGTGTCAGCATGAGGGAATAACAACCACAGACAACAAGTCATGATCCCAAAAAAACAATGACTTGAAGCAAAGGAATCTTAAAGGCATCGACACAATGGAATATAACTATCCTATTGGAACTTTTAGCAAAAAAGTATATGTTCAAGTAAAGGATAATATTCACCCAAGTCGATGTGGGAATCTGTCCATTGCTCATTAAGAAACTAAACCTTGTTTCACATTGAGTTGTCTGCAATGAGGACACACAATCTATTGGATTCATTTGTAATTTAATGTTGAATAAATCCATAAATCCAAGAAAACTGACAGTGACATTTTGTAAACCTTTTGTCATCTCTAATTATGCCACAAAATGTTTATATACTTTCAATTATGTCAATGAGAAATCATCTGCGGCTTTGATCTCAGCCGTGTAGTCTGGGAAATACTGTTTCTGACCTTATTGAGATTCAGATGAGAAGATGGCCACCACTCATGTCAGAGAGGCAGTTAGCTTAGCGTTGCTTCAAGACTGTAAACAGCAATATTTACTAAACTAAAATATTGATTTGTTATTAGTTTTGTCAACTGATTACTCTCCAATAACTATACACGGATAATAATTACATAATATGTCACTGTTTTATTATAATTTTAGCTGTTGACATAGTTGGTTTTACCCCCCCCCCCAAAAAAGGTAATAATAAAAACTAATTCCTCTCACGCTGCTTATTTAAAAACAATTTGAACTGGAGAGTGAAAGGGCTATTGAGCTGATATTGGATTAATATCTGTGACAGTTCACTACTGCAATGATGTTTGAGACCCTTTCACCCTGAGCTCTGTAAAAGAGGTCTCTGATGTTGTGTTTAGTTGGAATGAAAAAGGTGCAGGGTTGATGATCTCTGGCTTTGAAACATGATAACTTATTTTTCCCATTAATTTTAAGTCTAGAACCTTCTCACAATGAATGAAAACTCAATCTCTGCTTGGTCTGCTGGAATCCCAACTGAGAGGCTGCTGTCTGGTGTGTTTTAGTTAATCCAATTCAGTTTATTTTGTACAACCCCAAATCACAAATTAAAATTATCCTCAGAGGGCTTTACAATCTGTACACATACGACATCCCTGACCTTTGACCTCACATCGGATCAGGAAAAACTCCCCAAAAACCCTGAACAGGAGAAAAAGGGCAGAAACCTTCAGGAGAGCAACAGAGGAGGATCCCTCTCCCCGGATGGACAGATGTTAGAGTGGACTAACCACTCAGGGCATTGGGTTTTATTACAGTCATTTCTACCATTTAGTTTTGTAATTTATTCATTTTTTATTGACAATATGACAGTATCTGAGTGCCACAACTGTTAATTAATAATTATGGAGAATGAGCAACTGTTAAATGTTTGGATTTCCACAATTAAAACGTGTTTTTTTTCCCTCTGTATTCACCTGAATGTTTAGTCAGTCAAGTCAATGTCAATGACACTCTTCTCCTAAACCTTGATAAATGGATTTGTTGCCATACTTCCCATGAAGACGGAAATTTATTTTGAAAAGATTCTTTTCTGCATTTTACAAGCGTCTATTGACACGTCGTCTCTGACACGTGCAACACTAGCACTAGAGGGGAAAAGTTCAATTGTTTGAAGCCACTGACATGCATTATGTGACGCATTAGTGCGAAAACAAGTTACTCGCTCTGACTAAATGCATAAACTTCCACATTATAAAAGGAAGTGTCCACATTAAAAGTATTTGTGGTTTGCAAAAACATACATGGTGACTCGGCTGGGTTAGGGCTGAAACTGCCCCTAGAGTCTGTCCAACTAAACACACCTCTTAGAAAGAGCACTAGGTACTTTCTTCGCCTCGCTCTTTCACATTGTATTATATGTATTTTTCTCATTGAAATGAATATCCTTTATTTATAACATACAAATATTTTGCCAAAGATTTATGATCAGATTGGAAATAAAGAGAGGCACTCAAATATAAAATTATACTGTGAAAGACAAATGGAAACAGAGAAATGACAACTGATGCCTCACACAGACTAATAGAGACAGCCTAACAAAGAGATAATGGAAATAGCATCCACTCAAACATACACACAATAAGGCTTTGAGTGAGAGGAAGATGATAAGTGAATAATTAGCCTCTTTCACAAAACAGATAATCAGATTTGATTTGAAAGTAGAGTCAGAGGTTTCCACAAACATTTCAGCATTCACAAAACAGATCTTATATTAAGAACTACAAATGTCTACCGTAAATAACCACAAGAACAACACTTTTAGAATACATCGAAACAACACTGTATTCACAAAGACATTTTACTAATTGACGAGATTAATTGCGATGTAAAGGCTCATGTGCGCACAGCAGAAAGCAACACCAGTGCACGTGCTGTTATCGGACCAGTCTTGAGGGACTGCAGATGGCTCATCATTAGCTTTCAACCAGCGAGGGCAATTCTCCTGGATATCCGCAACAGGCCGGAGCTGAGACTGAGCGGGGGAGCAGAGGCCCCAGCTCGTCCCTCCACATGTCCAAATGATCTCTGCTCTCGCCTCCCTGGACACGAGACAGTCCAGAGGGAGGAGGGTGACCTGTGCGGCGTTCTGTATCACAAGCATCTGTCAGCCACACGCTAACAAATGCACCAGTTGGTACAAGTAAACTGGGATAAACTCCACCGTAACACAGATTACAAAGTCCCTCTGGAGGCTACACTATTCATTCCACCCTAAAATGATTTTTGTTGTGAAATAATTAATGTACTATTCCACTAAATTATGATGGTTTGGATAATCCTATAGCCTCGTTACTTTGGATATGAGGCATGTAAGGTTTCCCTTAGTGGTTAGGATGATGGGAACATCGGGGTTCTTCCCCTGGGGACCATGAATATCCACAAGAAATGTAATTGATATCCAGAGAGCAGTTTCCTGGAAACCCTTTGATGAACAAAGGTGCTCAACAAGTTTGAAATGGTGAAAAGTTTCACTTAATGGTGACAGTAAACAAAAGGTCATGGGACCATCATCGCAGTCTTATCATCTCCACGGCTGCTCTCCTAACTTTTCCCAGGGTTGTAATCTGGGTGATTACTATCAGACAGTTCCCACTTGTGTTCGTGCTACCCCTTTAATCTCCTCTGACGTCCCCTAATATAGTAATCTCAATCTCCCATCCTTCGGTCATTGCTATTGCAGGGAAAAGAAACAGGGGAACAGTGTTTGAGTGTGAAACCAAAAGTGAAGGTTGATTTCACATACTTAGTAAATTAAGTTACATAATAAACATATTTATTTCAACCCAAATAAAGTAGTTTTGTTTGATTTCACAAAGTTAACCACCGGTTGAAATGTATTAGAATAACCAGCTCATTGTCGCTCAAGAGAAAGCCAAGGAATAATGTCCCAAGTAGGGATGGCAGATTGTAAACAAATGCATCGTGGCTAAAAACAACTAAATAGCCTGCTTATTGTCTTTATGCTACATTACGGTTCAGTAGGCAAGTTGTTCAAGAACAACAGGAAGTCAGGAGTGGCATCGTGGCATAGTCATATGGTAGGAACTCAATGGTTGTCCCTTTTCGCTCTGCCATATGTTTCTTCTGTGACTTTATATCACATTACTCTTCAGGAGTGATGCACAGAAAGAGCCTTGACGGCTTATTAGGGCTCTATACTGTTTTCCTAATTATTATCATAATCGACTTGATTAAAATTGATTAAAATGATCTCAATCAACTCACTTCATATGTTTAAAAGAAATAAATTAGAAATATAATTTAAAATTTCTAAACTGAGATCATAAGATTAATTATGAAATGCAGATATTTGTGCAGAGAGGCTGAGAAAACACTAGTGTAAGGGAAATACATTTTATTAGAAAAGCCAAGAGATGTAAAGAGAGCGAGAATGAAAGAACATTGCAGAGGAAGGAAATAGTAGGAGGATAAAGAGAGGAAATAATGGCAAAAGCATGTGGAACATCCATCCATCCATCCATTTTCAATACCGCTTATCCTCATTAGGGTCGCGGGGGCGCTGGAGCCTATCCCAGCTGACATAGGGCGAAGGCAGGGGACACCCTGGACAGGCCGCCAGTCCATCGAGGGCAGCATGTGGAACAAAGAGGAAAAAAGAGGACAGCAGGGGAATGGAGAAAGAAGAGAAGAATGGAACGCTACAATATAAGGTAGTGAAGAGGAGATGAACGTGTATGTGAACGAGCATGGAGGAGATGGGGCAAAGTGAAAAAGAATAGAATAAAGAGGATGGGACACGAGGTAAGTGAAAAGGCATTGTTTGCATTGAAAACTAAAGCAGGAGTGGAAGAAGGGAACATCAAATAAAGAGCAGAAGGAAGCAAATAAATAGGAAATTGATTTCAAGGACCCCTGAGGGAATTATCACCTAGAAATGAACCACAGGAGGTGACAGCAACTATATTAATGGTTTGACTCTTAAACTGATGACAGGGGAATTTGAGGAGAGCATTGGTATTGAATAATTAAATATGTATCCCTCCCGCCATGTAATCAAGTATCGGGACACCTTACGTAGATCAGGAACATATTTGTTAATACAAAAGTGAATGCATGTATACTCAGCCGCCCTCGGTGGTGGCTGAGGGCGGCTGAGTATAAACATTTCCCTGTGATAATGTGTTTTCTTTCCATACCTGTGTGCACATCTACTCGTAGATACTATCGACTGCGGACTCGGTCACACATGCACCAAAATCCCTCCTCTCTTATTTATCCAACCCGCTCCACACAGACCCAGCACCTCGTCACAGGGGGCCTCTGGAACTGCCAGTCAGCTAACCGCAAGGCGGACTTCATCTCTGGCTTCGCTATCAAGCAATCGCTGGACTTCCTGGCTCTCACTGAGACTTGGATCACACTAGACAACGCATCAACCCCTGCTGCTCTCTCCTCGGCCTTCTCCTTCAGCCACAAACCCAGACCCTCTGGTCGGGGTGGTGGCACAGGTCTACTCATCTGACCCAAATGGTTTTTTTCTCTCTACCCGCTTCCATTATTTACCCCACTGTCTTTTGAATTACATGCAGTGACGGTTACTCATCCGGTTCAACTAACCATTGTTGTTCTCTACCGTCCACCTGGCTCCTTGGGAGACTTCTTGGAAGAACTAGATGTCCTCCTATCAAACTTCCAAGAAAATGGCCCCCCGCTCATCCTTCTGGGTGACTTTAACATCCAGACAGAGAAGTCATGTGACCTGCTACTCTTCCTGTCTTCCTTTGTTCTCTCTCTCAGTCCTTCCCCTCCTACTCACAAAGCTGGCAACCACCTTGACTATATGTTCGAAACTGCTCTACATTTAACCTCACTGTAACTCCACTTCATGTTTCTGACCACTTCTTCATCTCGTCCTCTCTCCCACTCTTTGGAACTGACAACCCTCCCACAACGGACTCTGCACCTGTCCGTCACAACATCCGCACCCTCTCTCCCTCTCTCCCTCTCTCTCTCTCTCTCTCTCTCTCTCTCTCTCTCTCTCTCTCCCTCTCTCTCTCTCTCTCTCTCTCGGTGCATGCTGGGAGTTTGCGTGTGTGAGCGTGTGTGAGTGAGCGTTTCTGAGTGAGCGGATCTTTTTTTCGAATTGTTTTTTCCCCGTAGTTTGGGTTGTTAGTTGTGTATTTTTGGGGTAGTTTGTGGGTTTTCTTTGGGTGTTTGTTTCTTCCTGCCGGTGTCTTGCCGGTCGGCGTCAGACGCCATGGTAAATGGAGACACGTTGTCCCACCTCACGAGGAAGCACGGCATTAAGATCGCGGCCGCTTTCTCGTGCAGCGTGGAGGACATCGGGATGGCTGTGGGGGCGAAGGTCGGGCACAGCAGCATTAAGTCGGCCGCGCGCATGAACGGCGCCGTGGTCATCTTCCTGGACCAGGTGGAGAAGGTGAACCGTGTGGCCTCACGGTGAACGATTTGTTTGTCCAGGTGTTTCCGTTAGTGCAACCGGCTACTAGAGTCCTTGTGTCTAATGTCCCTCCGTTCATCACCGACGAGTTCCTCAGCAGAGAGCTCTCCAGACAAGGGAAGGTGGTTTCCCCGATCAGGAAGATCTTGTCTGGGTGTAAAGATCAGTTGCTGAAGCACGTAGTGTCCCACAGCAGATACTTGTATATGATACTTAACAACCGGAACGAGGACCTCAACCTCCGCTTCAGGGTGAAAGTAGATGATTTTGACTACGAGATTTATGCAACATCGTCGGTGATGAAATGTTTTAGTTGCCGTGAGGAGGGGCACACCGCGAGGGCCTGTCCGAAGCGCGGTGAGCCGGCTCCGCCTGGCCCGGTCGGGGCCGCGGCGGGCCCGCACGGCGCTCCGCGCAGGCCGTCTCCTGCCTGGGGTGCGGCGGCGGCGCTCGCGTCTCCGGCCGGGGGCGCGGGTGCGGCTGCGGCCGTGGCGTCTGGGCGGCCTGTTCCTGCGCCGCGGCGCAGGGTGGATGCTGCTGTGCCTGAGCTGAGTGTGAGTGGTGTGAGTGGTGTGAGTGAGGGTGATGGTGGGAATAATGGTAGTGGTAATAATGGTGGTGGTAATAATGGTGGTGGTGAGGGTGATGGTGGTGGTAATAATGGTGGTGGTGAGGGTGATGGTTGTAATAATGGTGGTGGTGGTAATGATGGTGAGGGTGTCCAGAGCAGCAGGGGGGAGGCTTTGGTTAAGGTGGGAAATAGTGAGGATGGAGGAGAAGAAAAGGAAATGGGGGGTAATGGTGCTGGGGAGAAGCCCGTGGAGGTAGCACAGCAGGTTGGTGGGGAAGTAGAGGCGGAGGAGGAAAGTGTAGGTGGGTGGGCTGAGCAGGTGGAAGAAGCGGAGATGGAAGTTGGGGAGTTTAAAGTTGCCTCAAAGAGGAAGAAGCGGGCCCAGAAGGCAGGCAGTGGCACCAAGGCCAGCAAGGTGGGGGAAGCCAAGGAGACGGGTCGGGGGCAGAGGTCAGACAGCAGTGACGAGGAGGTGTCTGACAGCAGCAATGCTCCTGCGGTTTTAACCAGAAATCAGCAACAAAAAATGTACACAGCAGAAAAAATTAGGATTTTTTTACAACGGACAAAAGGCAGGAAAGGAGTCAACGTTGTAACATAAACTTATTTTATACCTCAGCCAGACACCACATGAGCCGGAAGGAGGAGTCCAGCTTCACTGACCAGGAGGGTTTTAGATTAAGAAAAATTGCCACAAAAATAAAGGAAATGATGGATGAGGGTGATGCCGAAAGCTCCAATGTGTGTTTTAATTAATTTATTGTTTTTTGTTTGTGTTTTAAACATTTTTCTTTTAATGGATACTTTCAGAGTCGGAACTTTAAATGTTAATGGAGCCAGGGATGTTAGGAAGAGAACATCTATTTATGAATTTAAAAAGATGAAAGGTATTGATGTTCTCTTCCTACAAGAGACCCACAGCGACAGCACCAACAAGGCCGACTGGAGGAGGGAGTGGGAAGGGGAAGTCCTCCTGAGTCACCACACAAACCTCAGTGGAGGAGTGGGCTTCCTCTTCTCCAGGTCTTTTATCCCGGTCTCACTGGAGGTCAAACACATCATCGAGGGGAGGTTGTTTTTAGTTAAAGCACGGTTCGACCTTTTTACTGTTGTTTTTATCAATGTGTATGCTCCAGCAACCGGTGCAGAGAGGAAGCTGTTTTTACAAAAAGTTAATGATGTTTTAAATGGCTGTGCCTCGGAGGATTTTTTATTCTTGGGGGGGGGATTTTAACTGTACGGAAGATGATTTAAAGGACCGTAACCACACAGAGCCACATCCAGCTTCACAGCAGGTTCTGAGGAGGCTGGTCCATTCTCATGGCCTGGTGGATGTGTGGAGAAGGATGCATGCCGACTGCCGACAGTACACATGGTCCCACTTTAGGGAGGGGAGGATCTCCTCAGCCAGGTTAGACCGTATTTATGTTTTTAAGCACCATTTTAATATTTTTAAAATGTGCAGTATTGTTCCTGCCGGTTTTACTGATCATTCTTTGCTTTTATGTCATGTTTTTATTAGAAACATTTTACCCAAGAGCGCGTATTGGCATTTTAATTCAGTTTTAACTTTTGATAAAAAATTTAGAGAGGTTCTTATTTATTTCTGGGATGTTTTTAGGCTGAGGAAGAGTGATTTTAGTAGTCTTAGGCCGTGGTAAGATTGAGATTAGGCTTCTTTGTCAGCAGCATTCTTTCAACGTCACCCGAGACATCACCAGATCTATGAAGGACCTGGAGACTGATATAGTGGACCTAGAGAGTTTAAGTGAGTCCACAGGAGATCGAGGACATATTGAAGTCCTCAAAGGAAAAAAGGTGGCTTTGGCCGACTTGTTAGACTTCCCTCTAGCTTCTTCTTTGGCCTGGAGAGGAAGAGTGGGCAGAGGAGGGTAATCCACTCACTGTTAGGAGACGCAGGGCAGCCAGTTGTGGAACCAAGCCAGATCAGGAGGCGAGCGGTGGACTTTTACTCCTCCCTGTATACAAGTAAGTACAGGGAGGAGGAGTCTTTAATGCAGGGGTTCTGTGGGGAGCTGCCTCAGGTCTCTGAGGACATCAATGAGGAGCTCAACAGGCCCATAAGCCTGCAGGAGCTGAAGGCCGCCTTGCAGGGCATGCAGGGACGGCGTGCTCCCGGCCTTGATGGCCTCCCTGCCGAGTTGTATAAAGCGTACTGGGAGATACTTGCTGGGGACATATTAGATGTTTTTAATGAGAGTCTGTCCTCTGGTTCCATGCCGATGTCCTGCCGGAGAGCAGTGATAACACTCCTGCCAAAAAAAGGAAACCTGCAGGACATCAGAAACTGGCGTCCTGTGTCTCTGCTGTGTGTGGATTACAAGCTTCTGTCCAAAGTCTTCGCCTCCAGGCTGAGGGAAGCTATGGAGCAGGTCATCCATCGGGACCAGACCTATTGTGTACCTGGCAGGTCCATGGTAGACAATGTCTACCTCATTCGGGATGTTTTGGAGGTCTCCGGCTCGTTGGGTATTAACACTGGTCTGATTTCTCTAGATCAGGAAAAGGCTTTTGACCGCGTTGAACACAGCTTCCTCTGGAAAGTCCTGGGGAAGTTTGGGTTCAGCGCTGGCTTCATAGCTAAGATCAAGGTGTTGTACAATGAGGTTGAGAGTGTGCTGAAGATAAACGGCAGTCTGTGTGCTCCTTTTAGAGTGGGTAGAGGGGTTCGGCAGGGTTGTGCTCTGTCCGGGATGCTCTATGCACTCTCCCTGGAGCCCCTCCTTATCAAGATACGCTCTAGCCTGCAAGGACTGGTTTTACCTGGTTTTAATGAGAAAATGATTTTATCGGCTTATGCCGACGATATTGTTGTTTTTATTAAGGACCAGAGGGACGCAGACCTTTTAACTAACATTGTAGAGGGTTTTAGCAGGACATCGGCAGCGAGGGTGAACTGGAAGAAAAGTGAGGCCCTCGCTGTCGGTGAATGGTGTGGCGGCCTCCCAGTCCTTCCCCAGAAACTAGTGTGGAGGAAGGACGGTTTTAAATATCTTGGGATATATCTTGGACAAGAAAATGTGGTCCAAAAGAATTGGGAGGGCGTCACAGAAAAGATTGAGGGAAAACTTTCCAAGTGGAAGTGGCTGCTCCCTCAGATGTCTTTTAAAGGTAGAGCACTGGTTTTAAATAATCTTATCGCATCCCAGCTGAGGCACCGCCTAACATGCCTAGACCCTCCCTCAGGCTTTCTAGCCAACATACAAAAAAAAATGGTGGATTTTTTTTGGGAGGGTCTACACTGGGTGCCACAAGGGGTGCTGTTTTTAGCCAGAGAGGAGGGGGGACAGGGCCTGGTCCACCTGGCCAGCCGGACAGCCACTTTTAGAATTCAGTTTGTTAAAAAATACCTGACTAGTCCGGAGTTTTTAGTGTGGCGAGATGTGGCCAGCTGCATCCTCAGACGTGCTAACAACCTGGGGCTGGATACTGCTCTGTTTTTAATGGATTCTAGCATTTTAAAGTTAAGTGGGCTGCCTCCGTTTTATCAGGGTGTTTTTAAGTCGTGGGCCCTTTTTACTCGTGAAAGATGCCCACAGTCTAACTCTCTGTACTGGTTGCTGAGAGAACCATTGATTCACAGGGCCAAGCTGGACATCAGCAGCAGCGTCACCCCTGGACTGACGGGGGCGCTGCTGAGGTCGCGGACCCTGTTCCTGCAGCAGCTGGTTAATGCAGTGGGGCCGACGCTGAGCGACCCCCCGGCCCTGGGCGCTCTACTGGGTCTGCATTCCGTCCGGGTGGCGAGGAGGCTCCTGGAGCTGTGGAGACAGAGGCTGACCGGGAAGGAGAGGAGCCTCCTCATGGACTACAGCCGAGGACAAGTCGAGCCGGACCCTGCAGACCCTTTCCCCGAGATCTCCCTGAGCCCGGTGCTGGGGGAACTCACCGGCCCCCTGCTTGCTACGACGTGTCCGGAAGCAATGACATTACACAAAGCGGACAAAAAGACTGTGTATTTTAATTGTGTCAAGAGCACCAACAGGTCCGGACTGTGCAACAGGCCTCCCACTGTGTGGTCAGAGAGACTTGGACAACAGTGGAGGATTTTATATAAACCTCCCCTCAAGAAACGAACGGCCGACCTCCAGTGGAGGATTTTACAAGGTGCTGTCGCCTGCAACGCTTTTATCTCTGTTCTTAATCCCGCTGTCCTGAGCCGGTGCCCCTTCTGTGACCTTCGAGAGACTATCTACCATGTTTTTACTGAGTGCAAGAGACTTTCAGGTTTCTTCACTCTTTTAACATTGGCTTTTAGTCTTTTTAATGTGGTTTTTACTGAGAAGGTTTTTATCATGGGAGCTGCCTACAAAAAAGCAGAAAAAGAAAAGTGGCAGCTCCTCAACTACCTTTCTGGGGAAGCCAAAATGGCCATTTATTTAACCCGTAAAAAGCGAGTGGAGAACAGGGAGGGGCAGGAGGCCAGGGCAGTGTGGCTCTGTAACATCAGAGCCAGACTCTGGCTGGAGTTCCGTTTTTATAAGCACATTGGAGACTTGGATGCTTTTAAACAACGTTGGTGTTTTAAAAACCTTGTTTGTTCTGTTGTGGAAGAGGAGCTGGTGTTTGCGAAGTTTTTTATCAGATGATTTATTTATTTTTAACAAAACCTGTGATTTTTGAAAAAAGAAAAAAACACACAAATGTAAAATTATGAATGTGTGAATAAAGGTTTTTTCAAAAATCTCTCTCTCTCTCTCCCTCTCTCGCTCTCTCCCTCTCACCCTCTCACCCTCTCACCCTCTCTCTCTCCCTCTCTCCCTCTCTCTCCCTCTCTCCCTCTCACCCTCTCTCCCTATCACCCTCTCACCCTCTCACCCTCCTCACTCCCTCCTCTGTTCTGTCAGGCCTCCCTTCAACCGATTCCTTCGCAGCCTAACTTCGCCACTGACACTCTCCTCTCTACGCTGTCGTCCTCTCTTGATTCTCTCTGTCCTCTTATGACTCTAAAGGTCCTCAAGTCCTCTCCGGCTCCGTGGCTGTCCGAACCGGTGCGCGCCAAGAGAGCCACTATGCGAGCATCGGAAAGGAAATGGCGAAAATCCAAACACGCCGGCGACCTGCTCGCCTATCAATCTCTTCTCTCCTCCTTCTCTGCCTCTATCTCTGCAGCCTAAAGTCTGTTCTACCAATCCAGAATCGAATCCTCTTTGTCTAACCCCAAAAAGCTCTTCTCAATTTTTTCCAACCTCCTTGACCCCCTGGTCTCCCCCTTCCCTCCACCCTTCTACCAAGCCACTTTGTTGACTACTTTACTACTTTTTTCCTCTTTTATCCCCCTGTCTCCTAATCAAGTTCTTACATTGGTAACCTCTGCCCGCCCAACCACCTGCCCCCTTGACTCCATCCCTTCTCACATTCTCCAGTCCATTGCTCCGGACCTTCTTCCCTTTCTCACCCATCTTATTAACACCTCCCTCTCAACCGGCTGTTTCCCTAACTCTCTGAAGGAGGCAGAGTCAACCCTCTCCTGAAGAAACCCACTCTCGACCCATTTGAAGTCAATAACTACAGACCTGTCTCTCTCCTCTCCTTCCTTTCCAAAACTCTAGAGCGAGCTATCTTTAACCAAGTCTCCTCCTTTCTTCACAGTAACAACCTTCTAGACCCCCACCAGTCTGGATTCAAGACAGGCCACTCAACAGAGACTGCCCTCCTTGCTGTCTCTGAGCAGCTTCACACTGCTAGAGCAGCCTCTCTCTCCTCTGTCCTCATCCTTCTAGACCTTTCCGCTGCCTTTGACACAGTGAACCACCAGATCCTCATGTCCTCCCTCCAGGACCTGGGTATCTCAGGCACCGCGCTCTCACTCTTCTCATCCTACCTCACCGACCGCACTTACCGGGTAACCTGGAGAGGATCTGTGTCTGAGCCTTGTCCTCTGACTACTGGGGTCCCTCAGGGCTCAGTCCTTGGTCCTCTTCTCTTATCTCTGTACACCAACTCTCTTGGCTCTGTCATTCGCTCGCATGGCTTCACCTACCACAGCTATGTTGACGACACCCAACTGATCCTCTTGTTTCCCCAATCTGAAACACAGGTAGCAGCACGAATCTCTGCCTGTCTGACTGACATCTCTCAGTGGATGTCCGCTCACCACCTGAAAATTAACCCGGACAAGACTGAACTTCTCCTCCTTCCAGGAAATGGCTCTCCCACCCACGACCTAACTATTAACTTCAACAACTCAGTGCTGGCTCCGACTCCGACTGCCAGGAACCTCGGTGTGACGCTCGACAGTCAACTCTCCCTGACTGCCAACATTACCGCAATAACACGCTCCTGTAGGTACATGCTGTACAACATCAGGAGAATACGACCTCTTCTCACTCAGAAGGCGGCACAGGTCCTGGTCCAGGCTCTGGTCATCTCATGGCTAGACTACTGTAACTCCTCCTTCAGGTCTACCTGCTAATGCCATTCGACCTCTACAGCTCATCCAGAATGCAGCTGCTCGACTGGTCTTCAACCTCCCGAAATTTACCCACACGACTCCGCTCCTCCGCGACCTTCACTGGTTACCGGTGGCCGCCCGCATCCGCTTCAAAACATTGGTACTTGCGTACCGTGCTGCGAACAGATCGGGTCCGGTCTACATCCAGGACATGGTCTAACCTCACACCCAAGACATGGTCTAACCTCACACCCAGGACATGGTCTAACCTCACACCCAAGACATGGTCTAACCTCACACCCAAGACATGGTCTAACCTCACACCCAGGACATGGTCAAACCGTACACCCCAGCCCGTTCACTTCGCTCGGCTTCTGCCAATCTGTTTGTAGCTCCTTCACTTCGAGCTAAACACTATACGAAGTCACGACTGTTTGCTGTGCTGGCTCCTCATTGGTGGAACGAGCTCCCCATTGACATCAGGACAGCAGAAAGTCTCTACATCTTCCGTCGCAGACTAAAAACACATATTTTTCGACTATACCTTGAATAGGGAGGGTAGAGCCGTAGTAGCACCTTAGTAGCACTTACATGTCTCTTACTGATAGCACTTTGTAGTTTAGCACTTTAGTAGCACTTAAATGGCTCTTACGGATAGTACTCTGTAGTTTAACGTTATTGAAGAAATTGTACTTGCTTGATTCTTGTTGTTCTGAGTTTGGACTCATGGTTTAATGCACTTATTGTAAGTCGCTTTGGATAAAAGCGTCAGCTAAATGACATGTAATGTAATGTAATGTAATGTAGATCCCATTGCAAGCTGAGGGGGTCAGGCTCACATTGCGATAGGATGCTAGGTAATACAATCAAGTCGAAAGGTCATCTAATTCCTCAAACCTACTCTCTCAAGCCACCCACAGATGACCTTCCACTGCGATGGAAAAATAAGAACAGCTCACACAGCAGCACAGCTTTCCTTCACCTGGGGGTTGACCAAGTGTGTTGATAAGTTCATTAAAGGTCTGTAACAGTATTTCCATGGTAAGTTAACCATCTCAAAAAATATTGTTTTTCTTCTTCTTACTATCAGTAACAATTACTTTTTAAAGATTGAAAACCGATCATAAATGAAGCATGATAGTTAGTGTTAGCAGCACTATATCATTTTCAATTACCTTCTAAATTAAACATCAGCTGTGAAATATTGACCTATGATTATTTACAAAAACATAACCATAGGTGTCCGACTGCTCCTGTTTGTATCCTTAACTCTCACAATAACTTGTGACACAGATTTCACTGAGAGCTTTTGCTCTGAGACCTGAACGCATGTCACCTCCAGCTCTGTTTTTATTGTTCGACCGAGCACCAATAAGTACATGAACCTGAACAAGACCCGTCTACTGACCGGCTGGCCTCTGTTCTCGGTTCTCTCCGTCGGAGCTAGCTGACTGAAGGTAAGCCCACAACCGATTTAAGTAAAGAAACATGTGTCATAAACTTTTTTGTCTCATCAAGCTTAAACATGAAATTCTCCTGATGGTCGTAAGCATTACATCAGCCACATGGTAAGGACCCTGTGCGGTATAGAAATAACGGTGGCATATCAGTTTATATTGGATATGGGACACACACAGATTGGATGGTAAGAGTTAGCATCATGCTTCAGTCTTGTATATTCTAAAAGGCCTTCATAAAATATCCAATTGAGAATGTCGCAGCGGGGTTGAACCAAGCGGAACATCACCATGGTTCAATGTGGAAGTAAATGCTCAAATGCTTTGAGGAACATGAGATCCATACATGGCCATGAGAAAAAGAAATATCCAACTGCATTGGACTCCATTGTTAAAAAGTTGACTTCCCTCCCAACACATTGCAGATTACAATACATTACAATTTTCACAAAAAGCCTCTCCCAGTCAGATGTGGTGGTGCAATGTGCTTGCCTCACCTTAGCTCCACCAAGGCTTAATTGACTGGTTGTTGGAGCTGACAATGATGGTGGAGAGCAGGAAATCCAAAGCAAGACTTTGCACATTTGGTACACATGTTTGATATGACAAAGTTGACACTGAGTGCTTCTTCATTTCATGTCGCTAACCCGAACCCCATCTGGAGGGAAACTGCTTGACATTAAATCGAAAAGTGTAAATGTGTCTGTATGGCTAATAGTCAGTAGAGGGTTGCTTGCCTGCAGCCTTTCTGGCTCATCCAGCAGAAATTAGATGTGTAATTCTCAGACTTGTATTGGTGGTATTTGTTCTGTAGCAGTCGTGGTGAGGGGTTGTACCATGAGATGTTCCTGGGTGGTCCCCTCTGCTCTTGCCCCTGTACACCAGTGGTTCAAAACACGCCCCTCTTCGGAGTAAGAAAAATGTTCGTGCCCCACCGCCCCAACAAAATTGCTGAATTTTTATTGAAATAACAACTTTTTGTGACTCCTCCAGCTGTGCTTTTTTTCAAATAATAGAGTAAAGAAAATTGCAATCACTTTCAAGTAAACCAGATTGCTCCATCAGACAAAAACAAATAAAATGTGCAATAATTTTGTCAGAACAATGCAAATAAAGTTACATCTGTGCAAAAAAGAACTAATATTTGGCTGCAATTAACCTGTTTTGCACTGAATACATTTTCAAGATAATAACAATAAAGTGCAACCTTTGAACAACTAAACAAAACAAGTTCAAATATTTGGCAATAAAAAGTTTTACTGAGTTTTACACTGCGTATCTTTTCAAAACAACAATAACGTGCAACCTGTGCAACACAAAACAAAATGAGTGCAGATGTGTGTGAGCCACGACGTTGTATCAGCATTAGTGGCTGCAATGAGCCTGCATGATGTTGTTTCACTGAATGTGAACCGTGGGTACTTCTCATTTTATTTAGCTTTAGCTCAGAACTTGAGGATGAAGGTCAGCACCTCCAAGTCTGAGGCGGAGTGAGGGAACGCCTCAGAATTAGGGCAGAAAATGGATGGATGGATATTTATGTGGCACTGTGGGTTCTCACTGGCCTTTATGTTTGTTTCCTCGAGCACCTGATCAATAAGTGTCAACAGACAAAACGGAAACTGAAGACTGAATTTTTTATTCTAAGACCCGCGTCTGTGAAAAATGTATGAACACTGGAGGATTTTATGCTCAAGTAACAGAGCACCTCGTAAACAAATCCATGTGAATGTGCTGTGCCTACAGGCTTAAAGTCTTAAATAGTGGATTCAAATGATGAAAGGACAGAGTGCAGCTCAGGGAGCCCTCCACTCCGTTTCCATGTCCATCTTTCTCTTAATATATCCCTCTTTCTAACACACACACACACACACACACACACACACACACACACACACAGTCTTTCTCTCATTGTCAGTGGGAAGAAAATATTTGAGAGATATGAGTGATTGTTTGTGTCTGTGTACAGTATGGTGTATGTGTGAGTGTGTTTGTAAGCCGATGTTGGTGATAATTGATTTGACAGAGTCTAGGAGTTTGGTGTCAGCGGAAATGTGTGCACGGCTGAATGGACCAACCATGCACACACACACACACACACACACACACACACACACACACACACTGTGTCTGTGGGTTAAATATAGCTATTTTAGCTTACCCTCATCATCATCGACACCAGACGCATACATGCATGCACACACTCTCTTTCTCACTTTCTCTGCCACACAGAAACATACACACACACCTACACACACACTCACACAGACACACTCTCACATCATCATCATCATCATCATCATCATCACTACAGGTGGCTAAATAGTACATGCAGTAGTAAAAAAGATAAATTATCTTGACAAGCTAAACCTGATGACAAGATTAACATTTCTTATAGCTGAAGTTAATTGACTGCAGCTTAAATGTGAATTTTGTTTATGTGATATTTAACTATGGGTTGCTCAGAGTGGGACGATCCAACAAGAATCTGGAAGTTATGTAAATTCCAAAATTCCAAACTGACAATAACAATAGCCGGGGCCTCCAGTGTTAAGTCAAAACATGTGCATCAGATCCGAGAGCCAAGCCAGTAATTAGAATAAGTGCATTCATGCATAATGAATCAGTTTTTCAACCTGTTTTCTGTGATTAGTGTAATTACATTGTGTATTGCATGTAAACAATACCGCTAATCGTGGACAAATTTAAAGATGATAAAAAGTTTTGCAAGTGATTCCAAGGCCACCTTAGACTTCATTCTGAAAGAATTAATTTAAATGTTTTAGTAATCAATGATATATTCGACAAATTTAAGACAGATTTTCAAATAATGAGAGCCGTTTATTGAAGTCTGTTGCACTAAATTAGAAACTAAATGTTCACAAAAAACATGCTTATTTATGAATGTACTTTGTTGATGATCACCATGCGTAGATATTAGAGTCAGGCATAATATTATAAAATTGCTGCATTAAAATGAATGGCCAGACTTCTTTCTAATATAGGGATAATATTTATTTAAAAAATTTAGTAGGTATTTGAGGTTAAACAATTTAATAGCCCACAATGTTAATAAGTAAGTTGATTTGAACGAAGGTGATTGGTTTAAAGAAATACAAACAAGCCCGTTTCCAGCTGAATGATGTGTGGATCTTTCTTGACAACGTGCTCTGGAGATATATCTGTTTATGAGAGATTAGTGGTGACTACTCAACTAATGCAAAATGGTTGCTATTGTTGCGTCTCACGCTTTTTGTTTGTCTTTTAATACTAACAGACTTTCCTT
>NC_046966.1:480000-585000 GCF_009769545.1 Cyclopterus lumpus | reverse complement strand
TGCCAACTGCATTACACCTTAAATCAGTAGTTCTTAAACTGTGGGGCATTACAGGTGGGGCGCAGGGGGAAATGCAGATTTTATTTATTTCAAGAACTTTATTGTGAACTTCATATATTACAAAAGTACAAGGTACACGGACATAAAACTAAGTCATTAATAAATACATGGTGAACTCAAATGCCTGTACTTTTGTCTAAATGTTTACATTACGCTTATGCGACGGCCAAGATCCTTGGCGACTCGCCACATCCTGCTTCTGTGAGATCGTCTTTTCTGCTGTTGCCTATTGAGTTGTAGTGGATTTTATATTCACTTGCACATGTAGATAAGAGAGGTTATGTTTTAAATGAATACATAAAGAAAGTTATGATAATTAATTTGAGGAATATTCTGAGGAATGTATTATAAAGCATAAGAGAGGATCACTGTTTTATTATTCTGTTTGTTAATGACAAATGTAATGATTAATTGTATGATGCATGAGAATGAATGAATGTTTTATTGTTTAGACAATAGTTAAAATGGATGCCGATTGAAACCTGAGATGTTGATTTTATTCTGAAGGCAGGATAATAGGGTTTTATTCTGAAGGGGAACTTCCTGTCCTTGACCAGAAGTGTGAACTTTGACCCCGCTAGCTTATCGATTGGAGGCATTCTTTGAAGTGGCCAATGGAACTAACCTTCAGGTGTGAACCTCATGTCTTATTCTCTGGTCAGCAGCATGTCTCTGAAAGGTATTTACATGAATACCTCCACTAACCAATGGCACTAACCTTCAGGTGTGAACCTCATGTCTTATTCTCTGGTCAGCAGCATGTCTCTGAAAGGTATTTACATGAATACCTCCACTAACCAATGGAACTAACCTTCAGGTGTGAACCTCATGTCTTATTCTCTGGTCAGCAGCATGCTGTGTCTCTGAAAGGTATTTACATGAATATCTCCACTAACCAATGGAACCAACCTTCAGGTGTGAACCTCATGTCTTATTCTCTGGTCAGCAGCATGTCTCTGAAAGGTATTTACATGAATACCTCCACTAACCAATGGAACTAACCTTCAGGTGTGAACCTCATGTCTTATTCTCTGGTCAGCAGCATGCTGTGTCTCTGAAAGGTATTTACATGAATACCTCCACTAACCAATGGAACTAACCTTCAGGTGTGAACCTCATGTCTTATTCTCTGGTCAGCAGCATGCTGTGTCTCTGAAAGGTATTTACATGAATACCTCCACTAACCAATGGAACTAACCTTCAGGTGTGAACCTCATGTCTTATTCTCTGGTCAGCAGCATGTCTCTGAAAGGTATTTACATGAATACCTCCACTAACCAATGGAACCAACCTTCAGGTGTGAACCTCATGTCTTATTCTCTGGTCAGCAGCATGTCTCTGAAAGGTATTTACATGAATACCTCCACTAACCAATGGGAGCTTAGCTCAGCGAATGGACTGCCAATAAAACTAATTGTGAGACGTGAATTTGGTCTCTTACGTGGTGACGCCAGACAGAACCTGTTGGCCACGTCAGGAGACTGTGGAAGTGAAGCCATGTGAGCGCGTCCGGGCCTGGACCATGTATGTATACTGATGACTCTTGTTTGTTATGATTAAATAATGATTATTATATATCTCTGGCTTTGGAGCTTCTTCTTCCAAGCACCAGGCAGCTCGAGATTCTCTAAACTTTTTACATGCCCTCTAAAACAAAAGCTCAACATTGAGCATGAATTGAGAGTGGCCTTATCAAGCCTGCAACCTAGTTTCTAAAAGACTTGTTGTGGAGAGCAGGCTCATTGTGGCCACTAATATTAATACAACGTGATGGCTCACACATATCTGCACTAGTTTTGTTTTGCACAGGTTGCACGTTATTGTTGTTTTGAAAAGATATGCAGTAAAACTCAGTAAAACTCTTTATTGCCAAATATTTGAACTTGTTTTGTTTAGTTTTTCACAGGTTGCACTTTTTGTTGTATATTCAGTGCAAAACAGGTTAATTACAGCCACAATAAGCTATTTGTTTGACAAATATTAGTTGTTTTTTGAACAGATAGTACTTTGTTTGTGTTGTTCTAACAAAGTGATTGCACATGTTATTAGTTTTTGTCTGATGGAGCAATATGGTTTAGTTGAAAGTTATTGCAAAGTGATTCTATTATTTGAAAAAGCACACAAAGTTGTTATTTCAATAAGAATTCAGCATGGACCATTTTGTTCCAATGTTGTTGGGGCGGTGGGGCACCATCATTTGGGGCAGAACAAGTGAGAGAAACACTGCATTAAATCATGCCGTGTGTTATTTCTTATTCAGAGGAGACATCCTGATACAGATGCAATCCAAATACACGTCTTTTGAACTTTGACCTCACTTTTCCTCTCTCTCACACACACACAGGTTAAACCTGGAAAATCCTGCACCGAGTGTCTTTAATTGCACTCAAACATCACAGAATTAAATGCACTTTTTTCACCGTTTTCGACCCTAAGTATGTGTCCCCGGTCAGATTTGGAGCTTCTGATGGAGCTTTGTTCAACACAGCAACACCTCCAGCTGGGAGACCATCTCCATCCACAAAATATCTATTGAATCTACCTCGATGTCCTTTTTCTGGCTGACCTGGTAATGCGGAAATCCCGCAGGCAACAGCCACCAAAACGGACTGTTCACATGGAGAGAGAATGCTGCAGCAATTGAGCAAATGCAAAGAAATATATATTGTTTTACATTGTAGCAAGTAAAGATTTTTCAGTAATCACCCGAAACCTGAAAACTAGCATATTATGTAACCGTTAACATGATTACCATTGTTCCTTTTGATCAGTTGAGACACTCAGAAGCAGGTGTTGTTCTACTTCTAACCTCTAAAAGCCAAGAGACATCTACATCATTTATTTTCTTTCCCTCCTATAATGGATTTAATTGAGACAAATTACATTATTACATGTCGTTTAGCTGACGCTTTTATCCAAAGCGACTTACAATCACACACCGTAGAACAGCTACAGGAAACAATTCAGGGTTAAGTGTCTTGCTCAAGGACACATCGACTAGGGCGGGGATTGAACCACCAACCCCCTGATTGAAAGACAGACCTGCTAACCACTGACCCACAGTCGCCCACAAATATTCAAGAAATTAGATTAATGTCTTTTCATAACGAACAAGTGCCATTAGCGCTCCATGAGAATAATAACTCGATTGGTGACATCCAAGTGTTAGTTATTTAGTTTTGATTAACAGGTAACTGAGATGAGCTGATTTTCCTTTTTAAATAACACTGAATTATGGTCACTTTTCTCTTGGAAGTCAACTGCAGTCAATTCACCACATTCCTGATGTCTTCTGTCACCTTGAATAACATTCAATTTGAAAGCATTCCCAGATAGTATTCTGGGCAGAAATAGCATCCTCTCTTTTACTAATATGTGGTGGTATCTGTATGCATGCACTTTACCATAAACAGTTTATTCACATCTCCCAGTTGATATATGTAAAATCAGTTTAGTTTGCATATTGAGCAAGCTATTTTAGGGAATACAATGTCAATCTTTTAGTTGGTCCAGACTAAAATATCCCAATAATATGGATGGTTTACAATGCATTTGTGTAAAGACAATCATGGTCCTCAGAGAAGGAAGCCTACATGTTTTCCAATGACTTTTCCTTTGGCCACCACAAGGCCACAATTAACAACAGTACACAGGTACAAATCTGATCTCATATTCATGCCTTCAGCAGGGTGAACCCGTTCCATTGTGCACACCGTGCCCCAATTTGAAGGCTGCCTCCTTTGAACTCTGCATTTCAAGACTGAGCATCAAGATGAAGTTTGACAAGGCTATGTCATGTTGAAGGCTACTCCAAATGTAGCTTTATTTTTCCTGAATTTGGAAGACATAACTGGCGTATTCTCCATTGCATGCCACTGTTTGACAGTCCTTATTGCCTCAGAAAGTCTCAAAGTATAATATCGCTGGTCACTTGACAACATATCAAAAAGGATGAAGAAACGAGCCAATGCAGGGTTGAATGAATGGAAGCCAAGCATCAATTTAACTGTTCTTGTTTTCCGTTACACACACACACACACACACGCACACACACACACACACACAATGAAAAAACTTGCAAAGTTATACCTTTGTTTTCTCATCAAAACACATACTCTTGCTTTGCAACTTCCCCATGTTTTATTCTAAAACAACAAACAAATAATGTCTCCTGCTGTTTCCTATAAACATATATATATATATACGTATATATATATACATATATATACATATATGTACATATATATATATATATGTACATATATATTGATGTATAGACCAGTATATTTAATTTGAGGCCACTTTCAGTTTGTCTTGTCCAAATAATGCTTTGTCAATGGCTGAATTGCATTTTTGCATCAGTGTGATTCAGAGCCATGCTTTAACTTCACTTTATATCCTGGCACCTCAGCAGCCCATTGTATCCATGGATCACACACTTGGCTTTGAATCAGCATCAAAGAGCACGATCTCCTTCTCTAAAAGTCAAGCCGTTTCAAAGGGAACTGCTTCTCCACGTGCCATATGGAATGGTACCGGGTTTTCTGTGGAAATGTTGGCAGGAAATATTGTCAAAGAAAGCAGGGTTCGTTTTAACAATGGCTTACCATGTGAGCCACATCAAACCATATCTGTGTTTTCAATCATCTATGTGTTGCCAAGCTGGTGCTTCAGAACATAATTCTATGTCTATATATCAGAAAAAGTCAGCTTTTGTGACCAACATCAAAGCAGTCCCACTCTTCTCCAAAAAACCAAGTAGTTTAATGACAACTTACTTGGTTGTGTGGCGCAGAGCCACATTGAGACTCCTACTAATAGCAGAGAGTTCCAAGGCGTGATCCTGTGCCAATCTCACAGGCACCTCTCTGAGCACCTTGTGCCATATCACAGGCTTCTCATTTCTGATTCACATCAAAGTCACCAATCCCTGCAAAAAAATATATATTTCACTGTGGTGAGTTTTGAATTAGCTATGGCTTGAATGAAGACTTTATCAAAACATTTCTGCCACCGAGTAGACATTTGAACCAGATCAAAAACCGCTCAGTGTTTGGCCCTGCCGACAAAGGCCAAGTGGTGCCTTGGTTCCCTACAGGGTAACTCTTTGACTGAAATCAAAGCTGTCCATTTGTACTCAATATGCATCCAGTCGAGGCCATGTGCAGGGTTCAATGTGTGTGTGTGTGTGTGTGTGTGTCTATATGCCTTTCATCTGGCACACATTATTAGATATATTCTGCTTAAATCCAAAGGTAAACCTTTTTATAGAAATTGAACAGAACACATAAAGAACAGATCTAAACAATTAACCTGTTTTTTTATTTTTCCTCTATGCAAGTAATTTGGATCAGGCTGAGAGAAGTACTCCTGTGAGTTATCCAATACGTGTGGAGGAAGCTCGTAATCCAGGGAAGGGCTCAGCTGACTGAGCTCCTCTGGCCGGTCTTAAAAAGGCATTCATAGTGTAAATTGTGTCCACAGGACTATCCCACTGCAATTTGGAGAGGATGTGTACATTTGCATTGTTGCAATGTATTGAACAAAAGGTATTTGTTATATTGTGTGATACAAGGTTAAAGCATAAGCAATGCATCACATTCAATACTCTCTATTGATGGAAACTTTCAAGCACGGTGCACATCTGGCCACACCTCATTCAGTGATGTCACAGGAGGTGTTCTGTCTGACAGCTGATGAGAAACATATGTTACATCACTTATTGATTGCTTAACAGAGAGCAATTAAGCAGCAGATTTCTGCTGTGTGACCTTATGCTTTAAAATAACACATGTACGCTTCTAGAGGAACAAAGTCATTAAGAAAGAAGTCAAAACCAACGAGCCATAACTCAAGCCCTTATTTAAACGTGCATTTCCTTTTTAAGGCTTTGTGGCTTAAAACAACTCCTTACTTTGACTTGTGGGCAAACAAAGAGAACATTGTAGTTTTACTGTGAGATAAATTGATCAAATGTAATAAATAAAACGTAATTTGATATTTTTGCTATTTAAATACTCTTTTTTTTTGTCAACTAAAGAATATATTAATTGCCATATAGTTTTATGTTATTGTTCTTATAAAGGTGAACTTAAAAAAAGATTACCTGTCGGTTAACTCAAAATTATGGAATTGTAATTTTACAATTTTAATATGGTATAAACGTTACTTTGACGTTAATTTTATTTATTTATTATTTTATTTGTTTCTCTTTTCTGCAATATGCTGATGATCAGTCTACATTTACAATGTCGAGACTTTTGTCCATAGCGACTAACAATTTTGCAATGAAGCAAACGTCTAAACAAGAAGGACATTTGTGATACCACCCAAGCACTGGAGCAGGTCACAATAAATCATATTTATCTCAAAATGTGCTTCCATTGTTTCATTTTCTCTCAGTGTTGTGTAGTGAGAACAGTTAGGTCAGTGTATGCCAACAATGAGCGATTAGATGTTTAGGATGTATGGTAAATAACAACGTCTATCTCTCACACACACACACACACACACACACACACACACACACACGCACACACACATTGTGAGTCTCCCTTCTATAGGCAGCTCTTTTGCTACCGCTCTTCTTTTTTTAAGAAGTCTCAAGCTGAATTCTAAAGCATACATTCTGAGGGGGAAAGGAATTTAATGGTAAAATAACATAAAAGGGTGATTCAATTTCAACATGAATTTGTCCCTGAAAGGCTGTGAGGCTGTAACCTTGACTGGGTCGTTCCTCCTATAAATCTTTTTTTTCTTTGGTAATCCAAGATGGCATTACATGATATTGAAGCCAGATGAAGATCATACATTTTACCAAAGCCCCCCTCCCAAAAAATAGGGTTACTATATGTAACAGCTAACATGAAAAGGGGCACCCCGTTCTTATTCACAATATAAAGCTCTTCCTTGAAAAGAGCTGACAACTTCCTTGACACAGCCTCCGACTAGCACATGGTATACCGAAAAAGACAAAAGTATGTCTTCATCTTGAAGAAAAAGAAAAGAACACAAGTTTGATCATTGAGTCGTTTGATAGGGCGTGCTTCACCTTAATAAAATCCCATTTGAATCTACCTTTCTCTCCGTTAAAGCCTACTTAGCGAGGGAGGATCTGAGAAGCATGCCAGTGTTTTCTGAAGAGGCTTTTTCCGCTTACAGAGGAGAGAGAATTTAAAGGAGAGGGTGTCGAAGAAAAAAGGGAAAAAAATAAGAAAAACTAGGTCACCATTTTTACTACGATCTCTCTTTATCCCCTCATTGTTGCTGAGCAGCATTACACCCCCTGTTGTGACGTAAAAAACAGCAATTCCTATTGGTTGAGATCTGGGGGAGACTTGCAGGTGTAGGGATGCATGTATTGGGTCAGTCCGGCGGACACGTCGGGATTGGACGAGAAGCAGGAAGAGGATGGGGGTGTGGTTGCAGAGTAAGGCAGGGGTGACGCTCCCCTCCCACTGAGATGTGTAGGCCCCCCGGGGACAGTGTTGGGGGTGCAGGAAAGGGTGAGTGTCTATGTGCAACTGTGGAAGCCAGAATAGTATCTGGAAAAATGGGAATGCAGCATGAATTGTGCTGACAGGAGAGACACACTGATTGGATGAGAGAAAATCAGAAAGATTGGAGTAAGGAAGAGAAATGGGAGTGAATGGACCAATCCTGTCTTTGCTGGCAGCAGGAGGTATGTGTGTGTGTGTGTGTGTGTGTGTGTGTGTGTGTGTGTGTTTGCCTGTGTGTGCATGCACAGAATCGTTTGAAGTGGAGAATATATTCATCTTTCTGCAGACCCTGATGGTAACCGCTCAACATTCACATTTTGCTAAAAACATGCCAGCAAAGAGTCCATTTCAATTCAGTTTATTTTGTATAGCCCAATATCACAAATTACAAATGTGCCTTTATAATCTGTACACATACGACATCCCTGACCTTTGACCTCACATCGGATCAGGAAAAACTCCCCAAAAATAACCTTTGACAGGGAAAAAAGGGAAGAAACCTTCAGGAGAGCAACAGAGGAGGATCCCTCTCCCCGGATGGACAGATGAATAGATGTCATGTGTACAGAATGAACAGTTACATAAACACATTCAATGAATATGACAGAAATGATGAATAATGAGTAGTCAACAGTGTGATCCATAATGGAAAGGACAATCCTGGCTCAGCAGCAGTGTTGACTGAATCACAGCCTGCACTAAATGTGATATAAGCCCAGTAGCACATGTTTTAAAGGCCGAGCCGTTGTTCATCACTTTGCCTCCATGCCAGATCGTCAAACAGCATCTGACCCCTCCCCCTTATACTTTATCTTTAAATGGTTAAATGGTTAATGGTTGTTATTCTTCCTTTAATATTTTTTAGCTGGAGTGCTCAACAGCTAGATTCCAATGCTCAACAATTGAATAACCATTCCTTTACACCAGCTCCTTTGTGTTAAATATTCTCATGTCATACCTACTATGCATGTATTTGCATATATTTTCCTCTTGGGTGAATTGATGACTCATATGAAATCAAGAGGTCATGACTGTTGTGCATATCGACTTCCTACGTTGTTTCTCTCTGACTAGAATTCGTATCACCCTTGAGTGCTGCAATGCTTTGGAGTATTTCAGTATGTCATATCCATAACTTGTTTGCGTGTGACTCCGTCTCTCCCAGCAGAGAGCATGGATGGAAGAACTCAACAGTCTTAGAGAGCCAGCTCAGTGGCTTATTGAGCCAATGATGGGCTTAACGCTTGCTTTTCAGGTCTCACAACAGCGGGTTTGTAGCAGAGCAGATCACCATGGCAACTTAAACGGCTTCCATATGTTCAATATAACCAGGATACTGGATACAAAAATGATTCCACTGCCACAATTCCACCTTGAAAATGAAATGTAAATGCAACACAAAGGTGATGAAAGAACTATATAGGAATGATATTAAATTACCACATAACAACAAGGGCTGTTTAAAGATTACAAGTGATCGGAGACCAGAAGGAACACATCATTTTCCTTGATGATTTATAGTGTCAGAGATATAATACATATTTGTAGCATTTCCAGGGCAATTTCCCCACTCTTGCTACATTCCAGGCATCTTTTAAATAGCACAACTCTTACATTATTTGACAGTGGTTATTAATAATGGATGAAATTTACTGTCAGGTATTAAGTGTGCTGATATAATTTAGCAGGATTTACAGGAGTTATTTGTGTAATAGATAATTTCTGTATATTTCATCACTGCGTCATTCTGAGTGAGGTGAGCACTGACTGACTGACACATCCACTCAGCAGAAGAAAAAAGAAGAACAATTTAACATTTATACATTGGCCATGTTTATTGTTGTAGCTTGCTGAACACTTTTAAACCGCAACATACAGTAAAAGAAAATCAAGTCCCCTTAAATATCGTTAATAATCCCGGATTGAGTGCACACAGCTTCATTAAGCAGGTCAAAGTCTGTAAACAGTGAGAAATATTTACAATCATTTTGCTGTTTGCCATCATTTTCTCTCTCAAATAAGCTCAGCAATTCTGGCTTTTATTTTTCATTAGTTGGCTGATCGTACAAGTGTTACTTGTCCTTTCTGAATTTTTGTTGTCATCACTGTATTCTGAGAAAGTAACGTGGTGAGTGCCATCATATTTTTACTGACAAAGCCAATGGCTATGAATTAACAGAAATGAAAGTACAACCATAGTTTTCTGTAAAGTTGGTTTAAGGTTTGAAAAATGTCTTCTGTTTTATTTATTATATAGTCTGCAAAACACTTATCATTCCATGTTATGTATATAATAATGTATGCTAATATTAAGCTCTTTTTTTTCCTTGAAAAATCCAAGATAATATTCAGTCATTTTTCATTTATTATTGGAAACTTTATTCTTTATATATTTGGAATTAAGTAGTATTTTTCATTTATACATTGGCATTAATTCAATAATAATAAATCCTTTATTATCCCACAGTGGGTAAATTCTTCTCTGCATTGTAGCCATCCTTAGTTATTAAGGAGCAGTGGGCTGCACGGAGAACGGGGGGTTCAGTGTCTTGCTCAAGGACACTTCAACATGCAGTTAAGGCCCTAATGATTCAAATGGCCATAGTCAAGATGACTATGTCATAATTGTACCCCCATTTCCCAGAAGGTCACGGTGACATAGCATAGTGTACAGCAGTAGCTCACCAGCAGACAGCACACACGCTGAGTGTGGTCAGAGAGATCTAAACAAGGGCAAGAAACCTGGAGTAATGAAGCATGACTTTCACCCACAGGCCTCTGGAACACTGCTCTGCATTGGGAGGCCGATTCCAAACACCACACAGCACACACACATGACACAGATGTTGTCACATTCAGCACATTAACATTACTCCGTCTATTAATTATAGTACAGGAGTGAGCAGTTTTTCCTCAACATTCACTCAGCAAAACACACCAGTCTAATGTAGGTCAGTAGAATAAGTGCCTGTCATTGATGCAGTTAATATGGGTGAAGTATCTAAATAGGATCGGCTTAACAACCCTGACAAGACACAAGACAGTGAGTGACCCAGAGGTCACAGCAGAATTAACCTCATTAACCAGTGTGACCAATGCACTGCAGCCAATGCAGCATATCGCTGCCGTCTCGCTCAGTGCAGCGCGTCGCCACCGCATTGAGTCCGCTGCTCGTGTGCTCTCTGACACACGAGCCACGGCATGCTAATCCTGTTAGTGCTGTGGCCCGCTGACACACACACACACACACATGCACACTCACACACACTCAGACACACACACACACACACACACACTCACACTCAGACACACACACACACACACACACACACACACACACACACACTCAGACACACACACACACACACTCACACACACACACACACACTCACACACACACACACACACACACGTTCTAAAGCTGTTTGTAGAAAGGGAACTCGCTATAAGCTTCTGTAAAGCCGACAAACAGCACACAGGAACTGACTGAGGCTTTCTCCTTTTTATCCCATTTTAACTCAAACAATTATTTCCAAAGGTTATTAATAGGGCGGCAACAACCAATCGATTCAATCAATTAAAATAGATCAGAAAATGACTGTGAAACTCTTCTGTCTCTGGAGTGAGCGCAGACACAAATACCTTCCATTTGTTTCTTTTTTTTATTCCAGTAAAAGCATTGTGCAAAAACACGAGGAATCTGGTTTTTTATTTTTTATAAAACACAGCGAAAAAAGCACTTCTTATCCGCTTATCCGACAGATTAATCGTTTATCAAAAAAATTGTTTTTATTGTAGTAAAAGCATTGTGCACAAACACAAGGAATCCGTTTTTTTTTTATTTTTATAAAACACACCGAAAGAAGCACTTCTTATCCAATTATCAGACAGATCAATCCAAAAAGTTGTTATTTGCAAACCTGGTCAAGATGATGACGACAAACTGATTCAATACCTGATTCAATAACTGATTCAATACCTGATTCAATACCTGATTCAATACCTGATTCAATAACTGATTCAATAACTGATTCAATAACTGATTCAATAACTGATTCAATACCTGATTCAATAACTGATTCAATAACTGATTCAATACCTGATTCAATACTTGATTCAATAACTGATTCAATAACTGATTCAATAACTGATTCAATACCTGATTCAATAACTGATTCAATACCTGATTCAATAACTGATTCAATAACTGATTCAATACCTGATTCAATACCTGATTCAATACCTGATTCAATACTTGATTCAATAACTGATTCAATAACTGATTCAATACCTGATTCAATACCTGATTCAATAACTGATTCAATACCTGATTCAATACCTGATTCAATACCTGATTCAATACTTGATTCAATAACTGATTCAATAACTGATTCAATACTTGATTCAATACCTGATTCAATACCTGATTCAATACCTGATTCAATAACTGATTCAATAACTGATTCAATACTTGATTCAATACCTGATTCAATACCTGATTCAATACCTGATTCAATAACTGATTCAATACCTGATTCAATACCTGATTCAATACCTGATTCAATAAGTGATTCAATACCTGATTCAATACCTGATTCAATACCTGATTCAATACTTGATTCAATACTTGATTCAATAACTGATTCAATAACTGATTCAATACTTGATTCAATACCTGATTCAATACCTGATTCAATACCTGATTCAATAACTGATTCAATAACTGATTCAATACCTGATTCAATACCTGATTCAATAACTGATTCAATAACTGATTCAATACCTGATTCAATACCTGATTCAATACCTGATTCAATACCTCCCTCTGGTCGGCCGAGTGCATCGCTGCAGCTCGTCATCACAACAACAGTCTCCAAGAGCGAGATGGTGGCACGAAATTAGGAACTGTTACAGCTCCCCCAGCACCCTCTACTCTTCCTGCTGACTCCACTCCCCAAAACCGGACTGGTACACCTTTTATTACCTCCAAGATGTCGTCCTTTTATGCAGTTCTTTGGTTCCCCTATTTTAGTTTGTCTGTTCTGCTTTATTTTGTATTTGTAATTTTCTATTCCTCTATTGTGTTCATTGCCTATATGGCATTGTCTCCTTTGCCTCATGTATTTTCTGAAATGTTATGTTTTTACCTTGCTTCTATGTAGAGCACTTTGTAAACCCTGTTTTTAAAGGTGCTATATAAATACATGTATTATTACTGATGTTGAGCTAAAGATTCATGCTTCAACTTCATATCATATCTTTCAACATTCAGCCAAGACCTCCACCAGTTTCCTTCCCTCTACCTTCAAGTGCTTGGATGATCTTAACAACAACCTTAATACTGCTTAAGGTGCCATGAGCAGACATTGCAAAGAAAATTAATTACAAATATATATATATATATATTGCAGAAGCATCAATAATAATAAAATAATGCATAGTGCAAAATGCATCTAATGAATGCAAACTAGTTATATAAATATAAACAAATATCTTGATGAGCAGGTCTTGGTGCAGTTAGCGCAAACATGTGTCTACTTATTTTTGATATGATTTTTCCCCCTACATTTTATAGCAAAATTCAATCTATTTCTTTTTGTCATTTTTTTAAATATTTTGTCCCCACTCTTTTCACACATTTTAACATTATTCATTGCTGACTTGTTAACAGTTTACAGTTGGTCAATTCTAACAGACACAGCCTATTGGACAAACTGTACATTTCCATATTTCTTGAACATATTGTGTAGTTTTCAATAAACTTTGTGTGTGATTCTGCTAAATGTGATTACATAACTTGTTGATCATAAGGCTTACTTAAAAAATGGGCACAAATGTGGGTCCATTGGGACACGATTTGAATACAGATGCAGATCAATATTTTAATTATATTCTACTGTAGAATGTTCAGCCCCAGAGGTAATTTTTACTCTCCAAGCTAATTTGTATTTGCATTTACGGCCTTCATAATCTGGTCTATATGTTCTAACCATCCATCACCTTAGGAGGGAGGAAGGGAAGTAGAGAAGTCTTAACACCAGTGTGTATAGAAAAGGAAAGGAGAGGCAGTAAGGTCAGAGGGGAGAAGAGAGGGAAGTGAGGAGATAGGGGGCGATGATGGAGGAAGGAAAGCTTTCCTTTCTTTTGTTTCCTGGAGGAGCTTCGTACTGATTCACCAGTAAAACCTCATGTGGACCAAGACTACACAGCCAGTTAGCAAAGACATTTTAACAATAATTATCACCAAAAAAATATCACAAACAGATCAATCACAATGGAATGAAAAAGAAGTTTGACTTCCTACAATTTCCCCAAACAGTGTCCTCTTGCTGATGTCAGACTCTTTTAGAATCTGTAGCTCTTTAATTAATAAATGTACTATTTAATCAAATCTGAATGTAGCCAACTCATATCATCTTTCTACATTGCTTATTGACAAACAATGTAAATAAATCAAATACATAAAAATGTGCCAAACATGTTTGTCTGTTTCAATGTAAAGCAGAATACCGCCATCTCAGAATACTTTCTTATTTTTATGCTTATACTTTATACTAAAAATATATATAACATCTGCCGTGTGGAAAACAAGTGTCTATCTGTCAGGAATAATTCATAACAGGCAGATTCAGGAACATGATTAATTAAAAACTGGTCTTAATTAACAGCCTCAATCAATAGAGCTCATTACCAGCTCAGCTGGAGGTATCACAGGTAGGCCTGCACTCACACACACACACACACACACACACACACATAATGGAGTTTCACCCAAAAGGGTCTTCAAAATGAAATCATCCCCATGTCAAAGTGAATTTATATAAATAAGTAGAAAGATTAAATGAGTGCAGCGGGACTAGGCCACACATCTCCCAGAGCAATAACCACAAGAGGCTAAAACAAGATGAAAACACTTCTCAATGATTCAATGACTCACAAAGCAAACAGTAAGCGCACACATGTGAAGAGAGCAGAGCTGACAGCTGGACTGACGGACATGGACAGTCTCTGCTTGAGACATGTGCAGAGCACACCAGGAGGCCGCTCCAGCCCACGGGGCTCCAGCGGCTTGGCAACAGTCCAGCAGGCTAATTCATAATTCATCTCAACAGTGGCACGTTTTCACATCTCAAGATAAAACAAGTCATGAATGTGGTGACAATCTTTAAACTAGACATTATATCTTCCATAAGAATGACATCTCATTCTACAGACCTAAGGATTATGGATACAGTGGAGCCTCTTTAGTTGTATTTCAACCGTGTTTTTAGTAGTTTCTGCCATATAGAAAATACTGTACTCCACCTGCAAATCAATATATTTGGTAATGATCCATTTCATAAAAGAATCGTCCATTATAAAACAAGAGTTGCTCTCTGTGCTACCTTACAGTACATGTGAAATAAATGAATCTAAAATGCTGTTAAATGCTTTATTTTTGTAATTAATAGTCATTCCAAATGAATGTGAATGTGTGTGTGTGTGTGTATGTATGATGTGTGTATGTGTGTATGTGTATGTATGATGTGTGTATGTGTGTGTTTATGTATGGTGTGTGTGTATGTATGGTGTGTGTGTATGTATGATGTGTGTATGTGTGTGTGTATATGTATGATGTGTGCATGTGTGTGTGTATGTATGGTGTATGTATGGTGTGTGTGTATGTATGATGTGTGTATATGTGTGTGTGTATGTGTGTGTGTGTATGTGTGTGTATGTATGATGTGTGTATGTGTGTGTGTGTATGTGTGTGTGTGTGTATGTATGATGTATGTATGGTGTGTGTGTATGTATGATGCGTGTATGCGTGTGTGTGTGTGTGTGTATGTATGATGTATGTATGGTGTGTGTGTATGTATGATGTGTGTATGTGTGTGTGTATGTATGATGTGTGTGTGTGTGTGTGTGTGTATGTATGGTGTATGTATGGTGTGTGTATGTGTGTGTGTATGTATGATGTGTGTGTGTGTGTGTGTGTATGTATGGTGTATGTATGGTGTGTGTGTGTGTGTGTGTATGTATGGTGTATGTATGGTGTGTGTGTATGTATGATGTGTGTATGTGTGTGTGTGTGTGTGTGTGTGTGTGTATGTATGGTGTGTGTGTGTGTGTGTGTGTGTGTATGTATGGTGTATGTATGGTGTGTGTGTGTGTGTGTGTGTGTGTGTATGTATGGTGTATGTATGGTGTATGTATGGTGTGTGTGTGTGTGTGTGTGTGTGTGTATGTATGGTGTATGTATGGTGTGTGTGTGTGTGTGTGTATGTATGGTGTGTGTGTGTGTGTGTGTGTGTGTATGTATGGTGTATGTATGGTGTGTGTGTGTGTGTGTGTGTGTGTGTATGTATGGTGTATGTATGGTGTATGTATGGTGTGTGTGTGTGTGTGTGTGTGTGTGTGTGTGTGTGTGTGTGTGTGTGTGTATGTATGGTGTATGTATGGTGTGTGTGTATGTATGATTATATGCCCGCTCACCAGCAGTGCTTTCATCTGCACACCTACAGTGAAACGCTGTGGGGGGGTTGGGCTACTGGGTGCTCACACACACACACAGACACACACACACACACATGCATGTTTAGCAGCCTTCACCCCAAGTTTGAGCAGCACAGAACGCTCAGGAATGACTTTGAAATACACTCGTCTATTACGACTAGTTTAAGTTTACAGGCGTACTCCTCCCAATGAAGAAAGAAAGCCTCAGCTGCAGCACATGAGGTGCACCATTGGTATTCCAATGTTCAAAGTTTCTTTCTCAGTATGCCAATGATGTTACGTGTTTACATAAATGGACATGTAGATGGACCTGTACTTGTGTAGATCTTTTCTAGTCGTCTGACCACTCAAAGCTCTGTAACACTACATGACATCATTCACCCATTCACACTCATTCATACACTGATGGGAGGGGCTACTATCAGTGTATGAATGAGTGTGAATGTGGTCAGACGACTAGAAAAGATCTATACAAGTACAGGTCCATCTACATGTCCATTTATGTAATTTACGCAACCATGTTGGGAGAAGATAGAGTGAAAGCACACACAATGACTGGCATGTGTAACAGCTAAAAGCATTCAGAACTCATCTACTTTCATCAACAAGCCACATCCACAGACACACACACACACATCAGCTGTTTTGAGTCCTCTCAATATGCAGTAGAAATGTGTGTCATTCTAAGTTCTAAGAATTAAGGTTTTGAAGACCAGGTTTCTGCTTGACACTATCTCGGCAGTTACAAAAGAAATACATCCCATCATCATCGATTGATTGTGACTTGGAAGGAAAGGATATTTGTGGCAGGAAAACCAATCATGCTGCTCTCTATACTATCCCTCTCCAAATACATTGTAGTTCCATGTTTGACTTTATGGCACTGTGATGAGAAAATCAGCAATTATAGTTTATTTTAAATGAATACCACGAATTCCATCCTACTGCTGAAAATACTAGACACCAAATCCACAGCGGAAAATAGTCCCGTTTGCCAAAAAGTATAGAAGCCAGAAACTTTGGGAAATTATTACAAATATTGAGGTCTTCCATTATAAACCAGTGGACCACAGAAAGAGTATAGGAAAGTCAAAAAGCATAGAGATATGAACAAAATCATTGTTGGCTTCAGGAATTCATTGATAGAAGACAACGTTATATAAATCCCACCTTGTCCTTTAAAACAGTAAAGGCTTTGTGAAAGATGGATTTACAGGTTTGATAAACACAGGTAATAAAGACAGTGAAATTGTTATCACATGGCTGTGTAAATATGAGCACTGTAGATACAAAGGTAAAGCAGTTGTCTAGATCAATCACGCTTATGTGGCGGCAGCATCTCTACAAATCTAACAACCTACATTGTCATCAGTAAAACACATGCCAATGACATCGTCGTTCCAGGAACACAGTACATCATCTTTCTAGTGCTCACAACTTGAATCCATCGATGAAAGAAGCTGTAAAATGTCCAACAGCAGATTCACTCGACGAGACCAAATGAAAACATGTATCCAAACTACAGATATGAGCATAACATAATCACATTTAGAAATAGAAGAAGACAAAAACATGCACCGACATACGTGTAGTTAGACAAAAACAGACAAAAACATGTTTACCTCAAACTATTGGCCCAGAGTGGTTCAATTGTAAACACCAAGAGTAAGAATGAGAATTATAGAATAATAGAGCTGGAGACGAACATAGAAACAGTGAGGTTTGAGGATGATAGAATATGAAGGTGAAAATGTGGAAAGAGAGAGCTTGAAGAAGAAAGATAATGATATAAGAAATGTGGATGAAATAATAACAGACAGATGGAAAGGAGAGAACCAACAGAGAAGAGAGGGATTTGGTTCATCGTGGTCACAGTGGCGGATCCCAAACTGGCCGGGCCATCTTGTATTTCAGACTCCTCTGTTCCTCTCCTTCTCTGACTCTCCTTATGGGTGACAGGCGGGTGTCTCTATTTGGTGCCAATTACAGATTGTTCGATGTTGGCATGGCGCTGGGATTCAAGGCTGTGGAGGCGCCGGCCCCCACAGCTCCCAATTTACCCATCAAACACTCCCATCCACAATCCGACCACTTAGGAAAGTAACACTGCTTCTTAATAACTCCCTCACTGGTCGTTATTGCTGGAGGGACCAAAGTGAAAGACCAACCTTTTTTAGGAAAGGGGAGCATGAATGAAAATGAACAATGGTACTATTCAAATCCAGGCTACTAAGAGAAAAAATATATTTTGTATTATTCCCAAAGTGCCCCATACTCATTTTGAGATGTTTTTTCTTAAACTTTACAAAGGGAATCAACAAAATTAATCCCCAATGAAAAAAATTGACTTTAAAGTAACTCAATCACAAGCACTGCTACAATGGTGGATTATAAGAGGTTGGATGATAATTAGCAGCCTTTGTAAGCAATGGAAGAGTTCTGTCAATCAGCACTTTGATATGCGAGGTTTCAAAGCCACGTGCAGCAGAGGGGCCAAATTACATGTGTCCAAATTCATGCATTGAACAACCTGATTTAAAATTTGAAGGAGAACATTTGGGAAATCAAGAGAACACATGTAAAGTCAGACAAACTGACTCTTTAAAGAAAGTAGAACATCTGAATTTTCCACACTGAAAAAACTAATAATTTCTTGAAATAAAGAGCCAATACTTGTCTTTCCATGAGATGTTATGGTCTTGGAAGCTTATTTCACTTATTATATATTATATAATTATACTCTGTGCCTTAAAAGCGTTTAGGAGAAATATGAGGATTTAAGACTTTTGAAATATATTTTGTGTAGATTGTGATTACGTCATCATTAAAATTCAGGTATTCCAATTCTTTTAAGAATTGCAGTAAACTCCTGCAGTATCACTTTGTGAATCCATCCATCCATTTTCAATACCGCTTATCCTCATTAGGGTCGCGGGGCACTGGAGCCTATCCCAGCTGACATAGGGCGAAGGCAGGGGACACCCTGGACAGGCCGCCAGTCCATCGAGGGCACATGTAGGGACATACAACCATTCACTCTCACATTCACACCTATGGGACATTTAGAGATCAATTAACTTGCAGCATGTCTTTGGACTGTGGGAGGAAGCCGGAGAGCCCGGAGAGAACCCACGCTGCCACGGGGAGAACATGCAAACTCCACACAGAAGACCGGGAATCGAACCCGCGGCCCTCTTGCTGTGAGGCGACAGTGCTAGCCACTACACCACCGTGCAGCCCACTTTGAATCATCGACGGAAAATTCTCAAAAACTATTGAATAGTGGATTTTTGTGAAATTGTAATTTGACCCAATGGTTTTTCACCCAGCCCCATTATCAAGTCATCATTTGAATTTATCCATAACTTTGCCTCAAAAACAAATAATGGTAAAACTAATAACATTTCCGTAACCCTAAGCTGTACTTAGTATCCAGTACTAATTACCAAATGGTAACATTATAAGCTAAGATAATAAAAAAGAACCTGCTAAACATGAGCAACCTTGTATGACCGTTTATCAAAACTGGTCCAATAAGGGAGATCCACAGTGCTCTAAAGATGTTGATGACTTAACCTGAACCTGTTCATTCCCTCTCACCTTTAAGATAGGACACTATGATTGCCGCAATGCATAACACACGGATGGAATTTGATTATAAAAATGGAAGCTCTAAAATGTGGAATATGAAATTTTGCTTATTTTGACTACAAAAAATAAATGCAAATGTGGGGTTAAATCACATGGAATCTGAGAAACAATTCAACAGATTTAGGGTCACAAACTTTGACTCATTAAATTCAACCAAATGCTGGTCTTTGAAAATAATCTTTGCATGGGGCGAAGATGACAACAGTCAGGAAATGGACATGATACAGATCTCAAGTTGTACTGGTTTAAGGTATGCTGTTCCATTTTAAGTTGTATTTGGAGGTCATGAGAAAAGACCATTAGTTTTGCTCATGCAGTTAAAAAAGTTGTTTGTCAGTGATTCATTTGAAAATGTACATTTGACGTTTTAATCCAACTTGCCACGTTTTTATTTCCATAAGAGACTGAACCCCCCCCCCCCCCCTCTGTTACGCTCACAGAAAAGAAACCAAAACATTCTCACAGCCGTCAGTCCTTTTTTCACAAACTTTTATTCATTCGTTTTTCATATCCCCTTAATATCTGTGTTATTGGATTTTTATCCACAACATCCATTTAATGTTTTGCATTTTGCAGCTTTATTAGTTTAGTGATCCTGTTATTATATTACCTTTTGTCTTTTTCCTCCCACTCTTTATCTCTTTTTATTGGTTATTCCTTCTTCTTCTTTTTACCATTAAATGTTTAAATCACAAAGGATGTATTTTATATAGCTTTATATTATACTAGAAGTAACTACAAATTTAAGTGTAGCAATGCAATTCAAATGGCCGGAATTGCTTACCATCATTACGGAATAAAGTTCCTTATCCCTATCCTGTCTCCTGTGGTCTGCTCTTGGGTCCTCACCCTGTTCTCCCGTGACATCAAATGTGTTATGTAAGCAATGAGAATGCTTTTAAAAAGCACCTACAATGCTGTAACATCACAAAAGGTATGCTACGGCTCAGCAGAGCATGTCCTCACTGCGTCATGATTGGTTGCTCCCACATACAATATGAAGTATGTGTTAACGATGCCGGTTCACAGTTGGAGCGATTTCATTTCCGTCCTCTGTTCCGGTCTTTGCATGATAAGAGTGCTACTGGGCTTTGATGATGCCATATTCAAGGATCATTAAAACATATTTTTGACATTCAAGTGCAGACTGAACTAGAGGTGATGCCTGTTTTGCACTCACAGCCCCTAGACACTGGTTCATCCAACCTAAAGAGCTCAGGCTGCTTCTACAGTATCATTTTGTATTGTTTTGACTAGGCTTTTATATTTGTTACCTTACTTTCAGTTTCGCCACCATCGTCTGTGGCCATAGATTCATTACATACATTCTGTTTGGCTTTGTTTCCAGTCAAATGCAGTCTAAAATGTTAGCATCATTTTGTAAATAAACCAAAACAAAATGCATTAGTGTGTTTCCTTGTACCATATCAAACTAAATGAACAGAACACTATATTTTTGTGTTTAAATAGATGTAATGTTTGGTGCTGTCGGGTTTCTGCTACACCGCCCCGTTAATAAAAGTGTGTGCAGAAGGGGGAACACTTTCTGACTGCAGTGAAAATGTAGTTTTTGAAAAGGTTAATAGTGAACAATTATAGATTACGCATGTAGCCCGAACACCAGCAGGAAAAAAGACAAATGTGCCGATTTGTCAATCCTTCGATTTTCTTTCAGTTAATGAGAATAACTTTCAACTGGTTATGAAACAGTCTAAATTGAATACTGATTTATATGATCTACCTAAGTAAACAAGACCATCAACAAGAAGATTGGCAATATATCGTTTTTCTTGATGATCTGATCATGAAGGTTTCCCAGAAACTCCTTCAGCTCAGACTCCAGCGGGGCCACTGGCAGATAACAGCCCACGATGGACAGATCCAGATCCAGCTTCACTGACGCTGGTGGGAGGTGGAGCCTGGTCTGTGCTCAGAAAACACATCTCCTCCGGCCAGGAGCAGAGCTTCAACTCTCTGCTCCGCCGATCACCACTGGAGCCGACACCGACACCACGCTGTATTGCGGGCCCACTGGAGGGCAGGCCGACAGGGGAGAAACAGAACCAAGACTAAGTCTAAGCAGACTGTCATACTCTCTGATGCTCCTAAACAATAACGCTGTCGCCAACCTGGATCACCAAAATCAACACAAATGACGTTCCAGTTACTTTACATTTGTAGTATCATCAGTTGGCCTACCATAACAACAAGATTACAAATTAAAAAACTCAGTAACATTAAGTATACTCATTAACATTGACTTGAAATAACCCATTGACCTTCCCTACTTAAATGACAGAAATGTACGTCATTTAACACTGTCCATAAGGCTTTGCTAACGGTTCAACTTAGGAAACATTAAGAGAAAATAGAATATTGCATGTATGCCACTTCCTATTATATAATACGACTTTATTCTCAGAGTAAATGACAAACAAATGAGGAGTATTGAACTGCCATTGCCGAGAACATGGGATAGTGTATCACTGCAATACCCAGCATGACGTCTGCTTCTGTGAAGAAATTGGTTCAAGGATGCAACCTTAATAAATGATGCTACACACACAAACACACACTTGCATGCATTGCATGCACAAAATAAAACAGCGGAAACCCTTCCTCGACAACACACACACACACACACACAGAGAATACAGTATGGAACCTCTATCTGGGTCAAGTAACCTTTGGTTTTCATGGCCAAATCCTAGCATGATTCATACCTAGACTAATTTAAGATTAATATTCATACATTAGCTTTTGGTTGTGTGGGATGCAATCAGACAAGAGAAAAGAATGGAAGGAAACACTAGATTATGGATGCCAACACCATCTCTCTTCCCATGTTCCTTCCTTGCAGCTCTCTCACACACACACACACACACACACACACACACACACACGCACACCACACAACAGTACGACTTCCCTTGAGGGTCACACTACAGGGGGTTTGTCCCAATTAGCACAGAGTCAAGGTGTGGAGGAGACATACTGAGCTAGCAGGTTACGGTAACTGGGAGCACACTGAGCCAGTATGCTGGCTAACTGCTAACTAGCCTACTTCACAGGCACAGCATGCCTTTTATTTTTTTTTAAACATGTTCATCCACAGGCACTTTAAGGCACAACTGCTGCAGCATTAACAAGACTTTTAAAACGTCTTCATGCCAAAGTGTTTAGTTATGGATGCCAAAATAAATAAACAGCCAAGGTGATGTCCTAGTGGTCCTCCAGATCATCACCTGCTGATGTTTACAGTCTTGCATCCTTCAAATATATTCCAACAGCAACTATGGTAACAGTCCAAGAAAATTCTACATTTCTGCCATATTTTTAACTTCACAATTATTGTACACTCTTTATATATATGTTTAAAAATGTGGAAGCATCACAAAGAAGGACCTGGACCCAATTTCACAAGTTCTAAAAATCACACCAAAAGTTTGACTTGGACAAGTTGAAATGCTGTTGCTCCAGAGTGAGACATGCAAGGTGGTTATGACATCATCTATGTACACTCTGAGCATGGAAGTGAGGTTCTTCTTTTGCCTGAAAAGTGTATCTGGATATTTTACTTTTTGTACATAAGTATAAACTGTTAATATGTGTCCAATAACAGTGCTGAAGATGATGTACTGGTGCCTACTTCTGCTTGTTCCATGGAAATACTGTATACATATTTGTTGTGGTGCTCGGCCCCAAACACATTATTTAATACTATAAACAAAGTTTCTCTTTTAAAGAGGCTAAAGAAAATTCTGAAACAGCTGGCAAGAGAGTAAATAATTCACTTGTTTGGGATTAGTTTTAGTTCCAAATGTATACAGATCTGGTGAAAAAGCCTTTTGCTAAAAACAATTGAAATAGCACAGAAATAATGAGTTCATATGTGTTTGGCTTTAAGTTCATTCCATTCTCCTAGTGTTTTTCATGTTTTCTGTTTTTATTGTTTAGCAATTTGTAACTTTGTTTTGAAAGGTGCTATGTATATTAAGTTGTAATGTGTATTATTATATTGCCCAGCTCTGCCTGTAACCAATTAGGTCACTTAGAAATCACAGCTTTAACATAAGGAATATGGACAGTGGAGGCCCAATACAGTAACTATATTGTCATCTTTAGTTAGAAGTAATTGTGTCTGATATATAAGCATTGTAAATGAATACATGTGTTTGTTTAAAAATGTTTTTAATTTAAAATGGTAAAGACTCTAGATACTAGTAAACCTAATGTTCATCTAAACATGTCGTCAGCCAAAATCTGTTATCATAGTTATGCTAAACTTTCATGTAATTACAAGATAATTACATCACAAGGTGTATCATCAATGGAACTCCACTTTTTGACGCTTTACTCTAGAAACATGTTTTTCATGTGGCAACACACTGGTCTGTCTGTTTATAGACTTCTAATGAACGTTAAAGGTTTGGGTCAATGAGACATTATGACAGCCCCGGACCATAATGATAGTTTTTGACTCATTGTGTGATTGTTGTTCAGTGGGGGTTGGTACTGTGTAGCCTGAAGAAGCTTCATTTATGGGTCTGAAAAGCAGATGGAGGAGGGGTCTACGAACACCATGAGCCTGTTCCCCAGGGACAACTTTAGCAGGTGCACCAAGCTGCTCCACAAACAGGATCTTTGCATTCCAATACCCATAATATCATACTATTTAATATGCCAGGCTACGCCCAAACACATAGTATGTCAAATTCAGTGTGCTAAAAGTACCAGGATGTCCTACTGCATCCGGTCATATTTTGTTGGCTTTTCAGTGTAGCTGGTCGAGACGGAGCTAATTTGAACCTTTTTATACATTTCTATTGTTATGCATCATATTGGTAAGATTATCATATGTTTTGGATACAAGTGTATTCTCTGAATTAACTAATAATTACAGCTGTCAAGCAACTGTAGTGGAGCAAAATGTACAACATGTACAATTAAAAATACTCAAACAAATACCTCAGAAATGTAAGTACAGTAGTAAATCTATTTGGTATTCCACTACTGAATGAGGTTGCATGTCACTCCTGCACTATGCATCATCTTGACAAAGGTTATTTAAAAACAAACCAACGCACTGAGATATATTAGCAATATGCTGATACTGCACCAGCAAACATCAGGTTCTCCAAGTCTCAATAAAGCTACAGGAGAGGAGTTTTAAAGGAGAAAGGCCAAGGCAGCAATAACACTCCAAACAAACCATTTACCAAATGAAATAATAACATTTCAAGAAACCCAATTCAGATGTAAAAAAAGGAAAAAGTTGGTAAGAACAATGTTTAAATCCAGGCTGAAAACAGTTCTATTTGACAACTGAAAGTATTTTATCTGCACTCTTCGCTTTTAATATAATTAATTAATGATTATTTTTATGGAATGATTTTATTTACCTTTTTGTAATTGTATGTAGCTGTAAAGCACTTTGAATTGCCTTGTGTAAGAATTGTGCTCTATAAATAAACTTGCCTTGCCTAAGAAGTAGCAGAAGGAGTAAAAGACACAAACCTAAATCGGATGTGGGAGTCTGGAGTCATTCCTGCCTATGAAGCCTTTCTCTGACAAACCAAATCAAAAATTGTAATTGCTATTATAGTGCATCCTGTATTTGTTTCTTGTAAAGGGCATCAACACAACTCTAAAGTTTTTGGTTCATTTGTCTGGCCAACACTTTGGACCAAAGCAAGATCTCCGTAACTGATATCTACATCACCATGAAGGTTCCTGGTGACTTTACTTGATTCATTACCGTTGCTTGGCTGCTAACTTAGACATGCTTTTCAATTTGGTTAAGATATGCATTCACTCAACAGAAGTGTTGGCAGGCCAGACGTACACAGCTCACGCTGCCTTATTCTCTTGCATTTACATCTTCTAACTTGACTTTGTTAGCACCATTAAAACTAGATCATTCTCAACTTAGCAAGAGCCAGACAACTTACTATTAGTTGATCAAACAAAATTCCGATTGGGCCCAAACACTTTCACCTTTCTGAAGAGCACAAAACATTTAGATCTTAGCTCTGTAAGTCAAGCCCCAAACTGACTGAATGGACATTTCAATAAAGTCTCTCTCTCTCTCTCTGTGTTTTGAATGAGGTTACCTTATGGTTATACAAATGATCATGACAGAAATCTGCACAAACAAGCAAACTAGGAGGGCCACAAGTTGCCTGGTTTTAACAAGCACGTTTCACAATGTGCATCTGACAGAAATCTGTATCTGTGGCTTGTTCATTATACAATTTTCTGGGATTGTCATTACTTATTGATAGTGCTTCTGTTTAAAATGCAGCATCACAGCGGTAGGTGGCACAACACTGTCATAAACACACAGATACACAATCGCACATACATTTTTTCAGAGCTTGGTTAAAGGAAATCAGCAAGAGGCCATGCTTTCAGGCTCACTGTTCCTCTTTCCGTCCTCTTTCACTCTTTTCTGACATTCTCTTTCCCTTAATCCATATCCTCTTGTGTATTGTGCTTCTAAAATGAAAACTCAAACAAATTATTTCCAATATTGTAAAATTATATGAAAAGATCATTTCAATTTGAGATATCTTCTTCAAAATAATGAATATATATTTATGTATTTTATTTCGTTAAATTATGTATGCTCATATGACTTTTTACTTTTCTCTCTTTTCCTCTACTGTGTTTCACAGAGCGGAGGTTGGACACACCGTACAGACAGCACAGACTACAAACCAGGTAAGAGTAGTAGAGCTGAGAGGAAAGAACAATCTGACAACCGCCATGCTAATTAGTGCAGTGATAAATGCCATAGACTTCAGTTAGTGGAGACTAGAGCTGCAGGACGAATGTGGGATGTCACCATTTTTTAATTACTTAACGAGCTCTATATTTGGTTCTTTCTCATTTCTGCTTCATGCTAATATTTACCAATGAAATCTCTGGACCGATAAATCGGTTGGGCTATAATCACATACATGTGACTATCAAACTAGGCAGTCTACATATACAGGTGTTTACTAACACTACCAGAATATTTCCTTCACTCCAGAACAATCAATTCTTAACGTTCCGGTGGCCCGTGGGCGGGCCCTCCAACTGTCCGCTGGAGATCGTACCGTTCATCGTCCATCTATTTATAGTTAGTTACTAGTGTCATATGTTTCTGGAAACCTACGATTCTTGTGACTTTAACTATCCACTCCATTTCAAGATTGGACCACCACAGCAGCTACAGGCAACGTTTTTGTCAGACAACAACAAACACAAATGTTTGTTTGAAGATAAATAAATGATACATAAATGCTAAATAAATATATATATATACATATATACATATATATACATCCATCCATCCATCCATTATCAGCCTCTTATCCGGGGTCGGGTCGCGGTGGCAGCAGGTTCAGCAGGCCGACCCAGGCTTCCCTCTCACCCGCAACACTTTCCAGCTCATTCTGGGGGATCCCGAGGCGTTCCAAGGCCAGCCGGGAGATATAATCCCTCCAGCGTGTCCTCGGTCTTCCCCGGGGCCTCCTACCAGTTGGACGTGCCCGGAAAACCTCTAATGGGAGGCGTCCAGGAGGCATCCTGACTAGATGCCCGAACCACCTCAGCTGACTCCTTTGGACGCGAAGGAGCAGCGACTCGACTCCAAGCTCCCCCCTGATGTCCGAGCTCCTTACCCTATCTCTAAGGCTGAGCCACCCTACGGAGGAAGCTCATTTCGGCCGCTTGTATCCGAGATCTCGTTCTTTCGGTCACAACCCAGAGTTCGTGACCATGGGTGAGGGTTGGAACGTAGACCGACCAGTAAATGGAGAGCTTTGCCTTCCGGCTCAGCTCCCTCTTCACCAAGACGGACCGGTACAGCGCCTGTTTTACTGCTGCAGCCGCACCGATCCGCCTATCGATCTCCCGCTCCAACTTACCCTCACTCGTGAACAAGACCCCGAGATACTTGAACTCCTTTGGGTAGGCAGTTTGTCCCACCTGGAGGGAGCAATCCGCCGGTTTCCGGCAGAGCACCATGGCCTCAGATTTGGAGGTGCTAACTCTCATCCCTGCCGCTTCGCACTCGGCTGCAAAACGCCCCAGTGAATGCTGGAGGTCACGGTCCGAGGAGGCAAACAGGACCACATCATCCGCAAAGAGCAGAGAGGCGATCCCGAGACTCCCGAACCGGATCCTCTCTGCGCCTAGATATCCTGTCCGTGAAGGTCACGAACAGGACCGGTGATAAAGGGCAGCCCTGGCGGAGGCCAACACTCACCGGGAACGTGTCTGACTTACTACCGAGGAGACGAACACAGCTCCTACTGCAGGCATACAGAGACCGGATGGCCCGTGCCAACGGGTCCGGCACCCCATACTCCCGCAGCACCCCCCACAAAAACCCCCGAGGGACCCGGTCAAAAGCCTTCTCCAGGTCTACAAAGCACATGTTACAATAAAATGCATGTGTAAAAATGGGCGGCTGAATGTCAGAAAAGTAGAGTGGGTCATCCATTGATCGAAAGATTGCCAGTTCGATCCACGGCTCATTTGCATGTGGAAGTATTCATGAGTAAAACACTTTTGAAGACCTTCTACCTCAAGATTCTTCTTCAAGAAAGGTTTTCTTTGCTGAAGAAGCACAGGAGTACATGACTGTGTCATCAGCATACAGATGGTACTTGCAAATTCTGAACTTCTTACAAATGTTAAACACTCTGAGAACAATACGTCAAATAGTTATGGAACCACTTTACCTGTTGCCTTTGTAAGATCTACAAACAGTGACACAGATTTAAATGTGTTATCCATAGCTTCTTTTATGTCATCCATGACTTACAAATGGCAGGTATAGTGCAATGCCTTGATTGCATGTTGTTTAAAATATAACATATAGTCCCAATTGCTTTTTAGTTGGGTAGCAATTAATGATTCTAATATTGTAATGTAACCAGTTTACAAGGCTCACAGTTGATTGCAGACATATTAAATGCTGATTGTATGGCTGCATAAGTCTCTGCTTTATGCAAGTGTGATTTATTAATCCATACTAAATTGAGTAATTACAATCATCATCACTTGATCTATTCCTTCACTTTCATCTCAACTGGATAAACCGTGTCAGTAATTTCCCCCCTCAGACTCAATTATTCATTTTTTTATAACAGCATCAAAGGTGACTTGATAATACTTTTTTAGGATATATAATGTTTGTAAATGATTTGAGGGTCAGTCATATGGCCTGATTGCAAATGTTTCACAGTTTAATGTTCAGCTAAATCAGTTGAAGGCCACATAGTGGTCGGTGTTATGTTTTGTGATGCTGACATTCCATCTTGGTGTAGCTGAAGTTCTGATGAATTCCAGCTGCTAAGATGAGCTTTGGTTTCTGTTTCTGTTTCTTTGAGAAATAACAGGGCCACTTCTGGCTGCAATCACTCAAGCAAAACACTTTCCTGATGAGCGGATTGGACTCCACCTGCTTGTCTGTAACTCAATTGGTCCTTCCTAATGGCATCTATAGTATGTTGTTGCTTTTAATTCATTTCTGAATGCTTTGTTATTATGTTTTTTGACCTGCTAGAAGTCAATCAGTCTTTCCGTCCCACACTGTTTAGAATGTTTTAAATGTGCTTTAGACATTAACAGCCCTGATGCCAAAAACACACCAGGCATATATGTGCAGCTCACCGCAATAATTCAAATGTTTTGCAACTGGGTGTTTGTTCATGTGTTTCAGGAGTCAAAACAGCCACAGCCTGCTGAACTTGGAGTGGCTGCCACTGCTCTTTTGTCTTTTCTGCATTAGAGCATATTGTGTGTGACCCCCCCCCCCCCCCCCCCCCCCCCCCCCCCCGATCAGGTACCTCTTTATGACCAACAATTGTTTTGAGGTAGTCATCATGACAAGAGCTGTCAATATGTATGGTCCCAGAGGCTTATCATATCTTCAGTGACCCCCTGACCATTCAAGAGGTGACATTCTCAGGTCAAAGCTCTACTTGTACAAAAGAAAAAATGTAATGGGTGGAATATCATGACATTTTGTAAAAACATTCATGCTGCCCAGAGGTTGAACCCTTTCCATAGTAAACATTCCATTAAGGTTGGAGTTCAGTTGTACGATCTGAAAATAAAATCCAGCATGGAATCCAATTATCAAATCCAAAGATTTCAACATTTGCAAGAAAATCTATTTCTAAATAACCAAAACTCAACGATTCAACTGCTTTTTATTGAGGTCCCGATTTTAATGCATAATGTATAAGTGGAAGATCCTACTAATTTAGTATACTGAACTTTCTTTGCTTCATGTGCCAATGAGCATAGAATAACGATCCCATCCAAAAGAAACATGTTTGTCATTTCAAAGCAAAGGTCTGCAGCTAAAATTAAGAAGCTGCTAACATTACATAAAGTGTGAATCAAAGAATATTTGGACATATTGAATGAGTAGATACTGAAAAGCTTTTGATGCAGCAGCAGTTGATTGAGCTGAGAAATGAAGGATCCCGCTAAAGGCTCTAATTGCTGATTATTATAGCACATATAGGGGGCTGTGTTTTTATTAGTGTGTGTACTTGCCATTATGTTGATGTCCTCTTTGTTCTGCATGTATATACTGTTACTCACAATATATATCTATGTGTGAGCGTTCACAGTGTACGCATTGTCTGTGGAGCAGTGTGAGTACAGGGAGTTATTGCTGGTATAAATCAAGCACTGTAATTGGTCAGGAGCTATAACCACAGCAGGAGGTCCCGCCTCAGGCTGCTGCTAATTGGCCGCCTGCCGCGAAGCGGGAGACACCGTTGGTCCAAACTATTCACTTAACACCAGAGCATCCACAGGTGTGCATGTTTGTGTTTGTGTGTTGTAAAAGTGTCTTTTTCTGCTATATTCCTTTTGGTATGTACTGTGTATTCTTGTTTTACTCTCGTATTCATGAGCATAGTTGTGCAGTGTACATGTGTGTGTGTGTGTGTGTGTGTGTGTGTGTGTGTGTTCTATATATGGGTTAAATTAAAGTTAGTTATGGTATACTGGGTCTTTTTTCCTCTGCATATTCAGTTGTTTCGAAAATGAGGAAATAAACTGGGACACATTTTAAATGTTGTTGTATACAACTAGAAAATGTACTTTATATTGTAAAGTTGTGGTCCTTTAATTGAGGCCAAATCCCTTTTAGATAAACTACATTTAATCAATTTAAAATCCTGAGCTGACAAAGTTATATGTTCCCCCTGATCCAATTACTTATTTACTGCAATCTAATCAGTTAAAAAGGCCATTCTCACCTTCCCGCCGAGCAGATAATAAAATCTAATCCATCATTTTCGCTGCCTTCATTAAGCATTAATGAATATTTAAACTGTGGTGCGTTTAATGGCTCCAGTGTGTGTGTGAGAGACAAATAAAATAAATAAATAGAAGAACAGTGACAATAAGAAAAGAAGTAACACATGTTTTGTGACATGATCTGTTCTGATATGATATGTGATATGATCGCTCCATGCTTTCCATCCCCTCCCTCTGGTCAGCCGAGCGCATCGCTGCAGCTCGTCATCACAACAATCTCCACGAGCGAGTTGCCTGGCTCCGCCCCCTTACCAAAGCACCCCAGCCTGTCTAAATTCATCCACATCTCAAAATTGCTTTTTTTAACACCCGATCCCTTAACAACAAGGGCCTCTTACTCAACGAATTCATAACTGACAATAATCTGGACTTTCTCAACAGGACTACTTTTCATTAAACCAAACCACACCCCCTGGATATTCATACATGGCCAGCCACGCCACCATGGGCGTGGTACAATATTTTACAAACACCTCACTACAATTACCATCCCGACTCCCTCCTCATTTAAACACCTTGTCTTTAAACTGTCTGGTCCCAAACCCCTGGTCACTGCAGTCATTTACCGCCCCCCAAACCCTAACCCTACTTTCCCCTTTGATCTGTCTGAATTTCTCACACAACTCTGCGCCATCTCTCCATCCATTCTGCTACTCGGTGACTTCAACATACACGTTGACTCATTTGACTCCACAACCTCCACAGAACTCAAGTCCATCAACCTCCTCTCGCTCTCCTCCACCTTGGCTGCCACAGCCTCTGCCTCTTTTTCGACTACGTCCTACACCGCCCTGGTCAACTACTATAATGATGCACTCTCCTCCTGTCTTGACGTTGTCGCCCCTAGAAAATTCAAACTTGTCTCCTTGACCCACTCCGCCCACTGGTACACTGACCAACTTCGCCACCTCAAAGTGCAGGTCCATTAACTGAAACGTCTTGCCAACCAAGCTGGACTCACTGTTCACCTTGATGCCTTCAAACTCCACCAACAACATTATAAAGATGCCCTGAACACCGCTCGCTCCTCTCACTACTCTTCATTTATACAATCTGGCTCCAACAACCCCAACATGTTTTTCTCCACTATCAACAAACTCTTCAAGCCCATGTACACCATCTCCACCTTCTTCACCACCAGCAAATGCAACTCGTTTCCATCCTTTTTCAATAACGAAATCATCACAATACACAACCAGCTGGCTGCCCCCTCCCCCTCTACAACCACCTCCACCACCCCCCAGCCCTAAACATGATCCTCCCTTACTTCCAACCCACTCACTGTCATCCTTCAGTTCAATCACTGAAACGGACCTCTCCTCCATAGTCTCCAGCATGAAGACCTCCACCTGTGCCCTTGACCCCCTCCCCTCTTCCTTACTCAAGGACTGCCTTCCCTTACTCTCCCCTCTCATCACAAACATCATCAACTCCTCACTGTCCTCTGGTCTCATACCACCCGATCAAATTCAGGATGGACTTTAAAATACTACTCACCACCTACAAAGTCCTAAACAACATGGCCCCTCCCTACCTTTCAGACCTCCGCCCCCTCCAAGCCCCAACCCGTTGCCTCAGGTCCGCCGGTGCAAACACTCTGAAGATCATCAGGACCAAGCGCCAAACCTGGGGTTACAGGGCCTTCTCAGCTGCTGCACCCCCCCTCTGGAACGCCCTCCCCATCCACATCGGTCAGGCTCCCACCCTATCATCATTCAAACAAGCCCTCAAAACCCACCTCTTCAAACTCGCCTTCACCTGCTAACCCCTGCACCCTACCCTCCACTATATGACTCATTCCGCACAGCTTCTCCAGTTTTCTTTTTTTACCCAATATGTTCTGTTTGTTTTGTTTTGTCTTTCTATTTTTTGTTTTGTTCTGTTTGTCTATGCCCTATGCAAAGCGTCTTTGAGTACCTTCTTTTGAAGGCCATCCACTACACTGTGTTTTTAATGGACTCAGAAGTTCATTCAGTGAGCGACTCAGGAAGCCTCAGTGTTCTACTGAACGACTCAGAAGGTCCTTTGTTCCGGCAGCAGTTCGATTTTTTAATGAACACCTTTAGGTGTTTTTGGATTTAGACTTAGCATCTTTCTGATGGTCATGTTTTATGGGGTATCTTCTGGTTGTGTTTGTTTTGTAGTGTGTTACTTGTCTGTTGTGCTCTGTGGAATGTGTCTATTGTTGTCTGTATGAATGTTTGGTGGCAAATGAGTTTCCCCACTGGGGATTAATAAGGTTTTCTAATCTAATCTAATCTAGAAAAGAGCTATATGAAATTGTAAGTATTATTCTTCTTATTCTTCTTCTTCTTCTTCTTCTTCTTCTTGTTATTATTATATGTGTTTGAATATCCATTGACAATCAGAAACACAATTAAAAACAGGAAGTATATTGTCTGGCCTGTGTGTGTGTGTTTTGAGCCTCCAGTCAATTAGTGGCGTAGTGATTTAATCAATGTGCTCTCCGTAAGGACCTTCATTACTTCTCATGATACAACCATATCACCATGATACCACACCGTTTTGGGTTTGTCAACGTCCTCATAGACTGTGCATAGAGTGTGTAGTAAGTGTATGTCCGGAGTGTATGACAAAGTGAGAGAAGTGCATCAAATCAATGGCATTGATCCAACCAGCAAAAGAAAAACACTGTGTGTGTAGCTGTGTCTGTAGGTGCCCTGTTAGTAGGTCTTTGTGGATAGATTTTGACGAGAGAATCTTTAATAATAGCTTACTTTTTCTGTCCATACATCAGCCAATAGCTCAATTATTACTTCCAGCAGTTATATACATAGCCCTCCATAGTTCCATATTGTGATGTATTCACAAAGCCCTCCCACTTTTGATCTGAGGAAAGGTATCAACAAGATATTCAACAAGAATACGTCTACAGCCTTGCAAGTGCCTCCAAGGGGTTGAGCTAAGCTATACTATATGTTAAGCAAGATCTTTGTTTAGCGTGTTAGCATGCTTAGTAAAGCTAAAGCACTAAGCAAAGTCCACCAAGTCAGATGCAAAAAGGCGTTGGCTCAATGCTATCTGTTCAAAGACGTGATCCAAGACGATGCATACACTTGCAGGCTAAATATCAGACCTATCGGGGAGCTACAGCCAAAAGTGGACAATAGACACTTTTTGAAGGGAAACTTGAGGAGGGGTCGCCTGTTAGTCATCCTAAAATGTGGAGGAATTCAACAGTACCAGACAAATATAGAGCACTTTATTAAGTTCATTCCATTTCCATTCCATTATCCGAACCGCTTATCCTATTTAGGTCGCAGGGTGCTGAAGCCGATCCCAGCTGACATTGGGTGAAGGCAGGGTTCACTTGGACAGGTGTCCAGTTTATCTCAGAGCTCAGATAGAGACAGAGAACCATTCACACTCATATTCACACCATTGGGAAAGTTAGTCTCCAGTCAACCCAGTGGTTCTCAAACTGTGGGGCGCGCCCCTCAAGTGGTGCGCCGAGGTGTTACAGGTGGGGCGTGGCGGGCAGTGCGGAGAACGTCACGTATTACAAAAGTATGTGTAAATGTTTACGTTACGGTTACGGCGTTCACAGGTTACGCTTGCCCATGCGCGATCTCGACTTCCAAGATCCTTTGCGACTCCCGTGTAGCTTAGTAGCTTAGCTAAATGAAGAGCTCGTTAGGCTTCTGAGCAGTTACCTGACGGAACACGGGCTGAAATGGGAGAGTTGTGTGACTTTCTGCACAGACGGTGCGCAGACCACGGCAGGGAAAAGGAAGGGCTTGCAGGCGCTGATCAAGAGTCTCTCCAAATGTGCAATGGACACACTGTCATTCACAGAGAGGCGCTAGCAGCCAGACAGATGTGCCGTGAACTACACGAGGTTTTGACCGATGCCATCAGCGTGGTCGTGTTCATAAAAACAAGAACCCCGAAAGCACGACTGTTTTCTGTACTCTGAGGAGACGGAGCTTTCAGCTGTTTCACAGGTTGAAAAGGGTTGTCGCGAGTGTTTGAGCTCAGAGACATTAAACATCCGTCTTATGCATGACATATATATGTCATACAGGACAGTACAATATAATTGAAACTGTACACATATTATTCTGCAAAGAGGAGGTGGACTCAGTTTATTATTTATTTTATCTTTGTAACGTTACACATGCATACACTTTTTGGAGTCAAATTATATTAATATGAATTCAATTATAATTATTAATTTGCAGGCAAGTTTTCTGATGAAGAATTTCTGATGAAATTGGCCTATCTCAGTGACATATTTGGAAAGCTTAATGAATTCAATCTTCATCTTCAAGGCAGAGAGGAAGCTGGAGATGTGGGTCAGGCGACTCATCAAGGGAATATTGATTCCTTTGAGAATCTGAGTGGATTTGAACTAATACTGATATAACTTGATGGCTCACACATATCTGCATTAAGTTTGTTTTGCACCGGTTGCACGTTATTGTTTTGAAAAGATATTCAGTGTAAAACTCTTTATTGCCAAATATTTGAACTTGTTTTATTTAGTTTTGCACTTTATTGTTATTATCTTGAAAAGATATTCAGTGGCAAACATGTACATTGCAGCCACAAAAAGCTATTTGACAAATATTAGTTCTTTTTTGCACAACTTTAAAAGTGATTGCATTTTTTATTTTTTTTGTCTGATGGAGCAATCTGGTTTAATTCAAAGTGATTGCAATTTTCTTTATTCTATTATTTGAAAAAGCACAGATGGAGTCACAAAAAGTTGTTATTCCAATAAAAATTCAGCACGGACCATTTAGTTACAATTTTGTTGGGGCACGAACATTTTTCTTCTTAGAAGTGGGGTGCGACGGAAAGAGTTTGAGAACCACTGAGTTAACCTGAGCTGCACATCTTTGGACTGTGGGAGGAAGCCGGAGAGAACCCACGATGCCACGGGGAGAACCCGGAGGGAACCCACGATGCCACGGGGAGAACCCGGAGAGAACCCACGATGCCACGGGGAGAACCCGGAGGGAACCCACGATGCCACGGGGAGAACCCGGAGAGAACCCACGATGCCACGGGGAGAACCCGGAGAGAACCCACGATGCCACGGGGAGAACCTGGAGAGAACCCACGATGCCACGGGGAGAACCCGGAGAGAACCCACGATGCCACGGGGAGAACCTGGAGAGAACCCACGATGCCACAGGGAGAACCCCGAGGGAACCCACGATGCCACAGGGAGAACCCCGAGGGAACCCACGATGCAACGGGGAGAACCCGGAGGGAACCCACGATGCCACGGGGAGAACCCGGAGGGAACCCACGATGCCACGGGGAGAACCCGGAGGGAACCCACGATGCCACGGGGAGAACCTGGAGAGAACCCACGATGCCACAGGGAGAACCCCGAGGGAACCCACGATGCCACAGGGAGAACCCCGAGGGAACCCACGATGCAACGGGGAGAACCCGGAGGGAACGATGCCACGGGGAGAACCCGGAGGGAACCCACGATGCCACAGGGAGAACCCCGAGGGAACCCACGATGCAACGGGGAGAACCCGGAGGGAACCCACGATGCCACGGGGAAAATGATGTGCAGACTCCACACAGATTGAACCCAGGCCACCTCTTGCTGTGAGGTGACAGTGCTCCCCACAGTTCATAATTATGTACCATTTTCTTTTCTCATGAATTTATATTTTATTGATCCACCATATGATTAGATACTTTGATGACAAAATGTACTTGAATCGTAAAAAAATAACAAGTCAGAAAGATTACAATTGAAAACGGGAAAGGAATAATTTTCATAAGAATTCAATGGAATCTGGAGAGAACCAAAGTGGATTTCTTAGGGCCCTTTGCAGGCTTATGCTCACAGTCTACATATCGGGTGTTAATATAATTAAGGTGCCAGCGTGCATTAAAAGAGCATCAAGACCGGCTCACTAAAAACGTGCCAGGGGAACCCGACAGTTTAATGTTTGTTATTAACTGGCACCTAAACTACTGTCAATTTAAAAAAGTGGCCCCGGGGCAAAACAAGTTGGTTATCCTGGTGTAGCAAGAATAACTAGAGTCGCCCTCTAACGACAGTCCTGCTGGCCACTGTTATATTTCTCTGCTGAATTAAAAAAAAAAAGATGACCAGCGGGTGTGCTGGTGTTTAACAGGGTGTAGGACCTATCTCCTGTATGGGGTGAGTTCAACGATCTGTTTAGGGACACCTTGGTGGAGTCTAGATGGGGTTGCCCAACAGTGAAGCCTGTTAAAAGGATCACATACATACTCTTAGAGCAGGAGTTACATCTTGTAACTACAATTTATTTTAAATGACCAGGTTTCTGATGACTCCTCGCCTTGTGAATTTAAATTGGAAACTTTCATAGTTCCTTAACTCATTAGAACTTGTAACAACTCATTTGACCCAGCAGAGACCACACACAGAGACACACTGACACAGTATCTCTGGGGAAATAGGGGGTGGAACACCGCTGCGATCCCAAGGGGTCTTGGCAAATCAACAGCATCCTGGAGGGAAAGGGGGCCAATGAGAAGCCACCTGGTGAGCCACACAGGAATATTGTTCTGATGGAGGGTTTGGTTTCACAGTTGGTGGGACCAAATACAGAGAGAAATGAAGCAAGGGGAAATTAATCCCAATACTCTATATATTATTATATTTATTATTGTATATATCCTTGCAGTTGGTCAACTGATTACTTGGTCAATTGAATATTTGCTGCAATTTACTTTGTCCTGAGGTAATTTCTTCATTCATGGCTTGTAATTCTTTTATTAGCCTCAGAGGGCTATAAAATGTCCTTTGACGGACCCCCCCCCCCAACAAAAAAAAAACAGGGAACATGGTTGGAACAATAGAAAGTGCCTGTCTAGTCTTCAACCACTCAAATAACTTTACACGACATGCCAACAATGACCCATTCACACACATTCATATTGGCAGAGGCCAATAACGCCAACTTTAAGAGACATTTGGGGTTCAGTATTTTGCCCAAGGACACTGCAACATGTAGACTGGAGGAGCCGGGAATCAAACTGACAATCTTCCGATCACATTGTACAAATAATCATGAATCCACCTGACTGCAGCCCCAACAGGAAATTCCCAAGTCTTTGTATGCTTTTTACCATTTACATATCAGTAAATGTTGTCATAAAATGAGGGGACAAGATTTAAGCCCCTCGATGAAAATACATGCCATTGCTAGACACTGCTTTCTGTAAATTACAGTCTTAGAGGGGCTTGAACTAAATGCCAATGCCCTAACAGGTGTGCTTAGTCCGTTTACAGCATGCTGATAATTAAACATTTAACATCTTGTGGGAGAGATTGTCAATTCACACCCTCCCAAATGTAGTAGTTGTGGCTGCCTTCTAGAGATTGGAGGTATTAAGAGATGACATTCACATGTGCTGATTTATTGTTATGGTGCTGCGTCGTCACAGTAAAATGACAGTGATGCAGAATAGCTGACTGTCAGCGCTGTGAATCACAGTGTGTGTTTGTGTCTGTGCTGGTTTCCTTTAGACATATCAATTATTGACATATTGATGAGGTTAATCAGTGCACACTTTTCCCTCTATGTGCCACAGCAACACTAAAACAATATATGTGCTTTTATAAACATGTAATTATATTACTTTTGACATAAATTCAATAAGTTCCGCATAGCTTCTCCAGTTTTTTTTCACCCAAAATGTTCTGTTTGTTTGTTTTGTTTGCTCCTTGTCTTTCTATTTAGTTTTCTTCTGTTTGTCTATGCCTTGTGTAAAGCGTCTTTGAGTGTCTAAAAAAACGCTATATAAATTCAAAGTATTATTATTATTATTATTATTATTATTATTATTATTATAAGTAAATAAAAGCTGTAACTTATTACACTTGTTCAGTAATTTGCACAACACAGGAAATAAAGCATGGCTATTTGTTTTCTTTTGATTTCAATGCCAATTAAAGGCATGCTGATACAAAATGGTGTAAATAGAATGATAATAAAACACATCACAGATTTGACTACTCTTAGCAAACATGTTATTGTTCGTGACATGCGTCACTTTGTCGACTGTAGCTGAAGATAGGTTCAAGTTGATCACCGCTACCCCTGCCAGGTTATTATTTTTCTAAACCAGACATCATTATCTGCTGTTATGATGAGTTCCAGATTACCGTTTGAGCTGAACTAAGTAAACAAGTTCACTAAGTGTTCTTAGAATTTATTAAAAGTATATGAAAGGACTCTCGAGACGCTTTAGGGTCAATTTCTTTCTGTTTTGAGCTGATTAGTTTTTTTGTCAGTAGAGTTCAATCAAGTTTTTTTTAACTCATCATAGAGTTTGTCAATGATGTGTGCATAATTAAATTGTATGTAGCTGTGTAGGAGCTGCAAACAGGTTTTAAAGGGAGACTGTAGCCGCGAGGATGTGAACTTTGATCAAATAAATACCAGTGATAAGTTCACAGCTCACTTAGCCGAGACCAAAAGAGATGAACTGCCAAAGGACAGTACCTTAATAGCCAATGAGAAACACCACAAATAAACAAAGAGCTCAGTTAAATCTGACTCCAATAACCAGTTAGGAGCATGGACACAGTACAGTCAGGGTCTAGATGAACTTTTTCCACTGCCTACCACTGCATACAAATGTCCATGCATAAATATACCATACATTTATTTCACTTCATGCTGAACATATTTAGCTTGCTGAACAGACACAATATTCCTATTTACAGTTGTTTTAATTGTACCCTGTGCCCGGGGATCTCAGGAAAGCTCTCAGCTATCCAGTCAGTCTCTTCCCTGTCGGTGGAGTTCGGTCAGCTGTTAGCAGTGGCGATGCATTCAGCTGTACGTGTACAGTTAGTTCCATTAGCTGCTAGCCAAACATCGGGAAAATTAAAAGCTACCTTTTTCTCAGTAGTTCTTAAACTAATGTTTGATGATCTTTTTCACAGTGGAAGAGTATATAACAGGCTATCACAATAGCAGTGGTGTTGATATTGTTGAAGAAAAGAAGTGTATGAATATGTGTGCGTGTGTGTGGGTGGATATTGAGATGCAGTGTACAGTGCTGTAAGTGGTTGGAAGACTACTAATGTCCTTTGAAGTCTATTAAATATGCTCTAAACTGAGATTCATGAACACCACATGGTGGAAATTATATAGCAGGCTGTCTGGACTCAAGGTAGAACCGTACTTGGATATTCTTAGGGTGTGAATCACAATGTGTTGTTATTTCAAGTGTGGTTGATGGAAGGAAATCACTACCCTGGTCATTCCGCATGTGGTCAGATTGTTTGCTTAAGTAATAATTACCATTAGTAGATCTGCTATTGCCGTCTGGAGAAAGGTTTGCCCTTTGGAGGGATAATCATGCTACGGTTTAATTTTAGCTCTAAAAGGGCATTTGAACACAGCAGAACATAATGGTACATAATGGGTGGTCCTCTTTACCATACGTCGGATGTGGACCTACTTCTGTATTCAAGTGCTTTTGTAAATATCACAGACGTGGTTTCTTGTATTCTTTCCCTTTTCCATCCCTATTCATCTTCACCATAGCTCACACTTGGAACACATCTTTCCACTGAGCCCTGCACTAATGAATTTATTTAGCCAAGATGTCTACCGCTTGTGCTACATCGGTAAGAACAGCAATGTCCTCATTTAAGGAAACATATTCTACTTTATGGATCCAAGCTTTTACTTTGTTTATTTTCCGGTTCCCTGGCAGGAGATGTATCCGTAAAGCTACGGTATTTCTTTTTCTTTTTAAAACTAACAATGAATCAAATTACAACATGCACTCTAAACTTTGTTGGCCAAATAAATGATCAAATAATGTCTAAGCGGTGAAACAGTTTGGCTGTGTTGGTGGGAGCGTGTTGTTTAAGATACAGGATTATTCTGTTGGGATAACAGTAAATGCATTTACCGCCTTAACAGACACTCAAACACAGCACAACAGTTTGTAATACTCACAGAAAGGATTGTTTACAACTCAATTTATCACAGGTTAATATGGTGTGACTTAACCCCAAATTGCTCCCCGTAGCTGTGTGTACAGTGTATGATTGTAAGTCGCTTTGGATTAAAGCGTCAGCTAAATGAAATGGCTATTGCATGGTGCTATTGCATGGTGCTAATGCTCGGTGCTAATGCATGGTGCTAATGCATGGTGCTAATGCTCGGTGCTAATGCATGGTGCTAATGCATGGTGCTAATGCTCGGTGCTAATGCATGGTGCTAATGCTCGGTGCTAATGCTCGGTGCTATTGCATGGTGCTAATGCTCGGTGCTATTGCATGGTGCCAATGCTCGGTGCTAATGCATGGTGCTATTGCATGGTGCCAATGCATGGTGCTAATGCTCGGTGCTAATGCATGGTGCTAATGCATGGTGCTAATGCTCGGTGCTAATGCATGGTGCTAATGCATGGTGCTAAAGCTCGGTGCTAATGCATGGTGCTATTGCATGGTGCTAATGCATGGTGCTATTGCATGGTGCTAATGCATAGTGCAGCATCTCTTGTGATCACAGCAGCTTGTTCTTTTGCAATGTTTTTGCGAGCATAATTATACCACTATCACTTATTTGGCTGATCTTTTCTTGTCTATTTATAATTTTATAATCTCAGATTTCTCAAAAATATACAAGTTGCTTCTTGTAAATATGCCACTTTACTATGAGAATATTTAATTTGGTCTAATTTAATTAAATTATTTTTCAGAATATTACTCCCTTTCCCCGCATTTGTATAATTGTCATTTATTTGTTTACCTTCTATCATCTTAATATGCTATTGTATATATGATTTGTTTGTAACCTTTTGCCCCATACAGCTTTTTTCAGGTCTGAATGGTGATGGATCCTGTCAAATAAGACAACACATTTATAAAAATAATATTTTCAAGTTTGAAGACAATGCATTTTTTTTAAAAAGATTACAAATAACTCAATTTCCCCTTATTTCTTGTGACCAAAACAATGATGTATTTGAAGAAGAATTGGATTGACGAGCTCAGTGTGGCGTCACCGTGGTGAAGACATGGAGAACATGTGCCTCGTTCACGTCACTGCAAATGTCAAATGGATTTGAGCACACTGCTCCATTTCTAATTCATTTCCATGTCATTAACTTAAATGCCAGACTCGGCACATGTATGTGTGTGTTTGTGTGCTCTCGCCGGCATGTCCTCCGTCCAAAGACTGACAGACCTGTTCCTATCATCCAGCCTCATCATGGCAGATGTTTCTTCACTACTCAAGTGTACTGACCTGAACTTTTTGAAGAAGGATCAAAGGATGCTCTTATTTTTTATTTATGTCAGATAATACCATATTCAGCGATTGCTTGCTGTCTGACTCACCATCCTTTCCTGTATATTAAATCTCTGGCATACATTATTCAACAACAAAGCATTGTGCTCATACGTATGGTACATTATATAAATTCTAGGAGGTAGAAGAAAAAAGTTTGGATAAAGATACCTTTACTTACAGAGTAAAATCACGAAGCATATCTTGACTTTGCTCTGATCTATACTCTGGGGGAGTTCACGAATAATAGATGCTGATAGCATCATGAATTGCACATCAATTGTACCGCTATCTTCCCCGTCTCAAGGGCCGATTCATAAAATATATTGTGCTAATAATAATGTAGCAAAAACAGATTTGCAGCTGAGCCGTTTTACTGCATCTTGTTGCAAGTATCCATGAGGCAGATTGTGGATGCGCCGGAGGCCACGACACGCTGAGTTGATCGGGGCTATATCAAATGGTTAGGGTTGGACTCATATAACTTTGCTTCTGTCATTGTACCAGATGCGCCTCTGCGTATGCTTTTGGTGCATGTTAGTGCATGTGTGCTACTGTTATCATGTCAACCAGCTCATCACAATGCAGACATCCAGTCCCACATTAGTCCTTTGTCTATTTGTGTATGTGTGCGTCAACATAGGTTGAATAAAAGCCGAGAAAAAAATAACGTGTGTGTGTGTGTGTGTGTGTGTGTGTGTGTGTGTGTGCAAAACCATAGAGAGCAACACAGAGAGCAAGAGCGTAAGAAAGGGAGAATAAACAAAGATCACAGGTATTGATTCTCTTACTTTTAGTGAAGGTGATAAGGCAGACGGGGATTTACCTGGCGGGGAGAGAGCGAGAGAAAATGTTGTTAGACAACAATGAACACAAACACATCCGATGGTAGGGCTTGCTGTGGGGTAAAGCAGTGACAGTTGAGTATGGATGTCTTTAATGTGGAGGACAGAGAGAGAGGGCGAGAGTCAGCTACAACCATGCTGTCAGACTGACACACTACACACAGGCGTCACAGCATTCCCTTTAAAGTCTGTCCATGTGTTTGTGTAACATACACAGAGGACCAGGGAGAGGCCCGCAGCTTCTGCATGTTTTCACTAACATGTGATGTATACGCAGGTCCCTCCTGTCGAGCTGTTACCCTTGGGTGTCGTGATGGATGTCAGACTGGAGTTTTAAGGTAAAATAGTCTCTACATACAATACAAGGTTAGTTCAGTGTCAGAGATGCAGCCAGCATAAGAGCCTGTCCAGCATGCAAGTGACAGGCGTGTGAGGGTACCAGACTACTTCATTGAGAATGCTACAATGTCTCTCATACATTCACACATACAGGACAATCTGAATTTCCATTTCACATGTGTGTCTTATGAAGAAACTCAAACACACACAGACAGAGCCAGCCAGTTGATCAGTGGTTTCAAGTCGAGGACGAGGACATCGTCATAACTTTACAAATGAAAGGCGTTCATGTTCTCTGCTCCAACAAGCGGTCCTTTGATGGGCTAGTTGTATTTAGCCACTGAAAACACGTGTATAACAAAACTGCCATGGAGCAGTGGTTGATACGCAGTCAATGGGTCAAGTCAACCAATGGTCTTATTCTGTGATCCCTGAACTGTGCTGCCAGTAATGGTGACTAGGACAGTGTTTACCACAGGATTTAGTAAACCTCAGACCCACTACAGCTTCACTGTGAGTTAAATGCACCCGGGCTCTGTTCCTGAAGGTCAGTGGGGACTGGGCTCTGTTCCTGAGGGTCAGTGGGGGACCCGGACTGTTCCTGAGGGTCAGTGGGGACTGGGCTCTGTTCCTGAAGGTCAGTGGGGACTGGGCTCTGTTCCTGAGGGTCAGTGGGGACTGGGCTCTGTTCCTGAGGGTCAGTGGGGACTGGGCTCTGTTCCTGAGGGTCAGTGGGGGACCCGGACTCTGTTCATGATTCCGACTGCCGATGGGAAGAAGCTGTTTGTGTGGCGTGAGACCCACTACAGCTTCACTGTGAGTTAAATGCACCCGGGCTCTGTTCCTGAGGGTCAGTGGGGACTGGGCTCTGTTCATGAGGGTCAGTGGGGACTGGACTCTGTTCCTGAGGGTCAGTGGGGGACCCGGACTGTTCCTGAGGGTCAGTGGGGACTGGGCTCTGTTCATGAGGGTCAGTGGGGACTGGACTCTGTTCCTGAGGGTCAGTGGGGGACCCGGGCTCTGTTCATGAGGGTCAGTGGGGACTGGGTTCTGACTGGGCTCTGTTCATGAGGGTCAGTGGGGGACCCGGACTGTTCCTGAGGGTCAGTGGGGACTGGACTCTGTTCCTGAGGGTCAGTGGGGACTGGGCTCTGACTGGGCTCTGTTTATGAGGGTCAGTGGGGACTGGGCTCTGTTCCTGAGGGTCAGTGGGGACTGGGCTCTGTTCCTGAGGGTCAGTGGGGACTGGGCTCTGTTCCTGAGGGTCAGTGGGGGACCCGGACTCTGTTCATGATTCCGACTGCCGATGGGAAGAAGCTGTTTGTGTGGCGTGAGACCCACTACAGCTTCACTGTGAGTTAAATGCACCCGGGCTCTGTTCCTGAGGGTCAGTGGGGACTGGGCTCTGTTCATGAGGGTCAGTGGGGACTGGACTCTGTTCCTGAGGGTCAGTGGGGGACCCGGACTGTTCCTGAGGGTCAGTGGGGACTGGGCTCTGTTCATGAGGGTCAGTGGGGACTGGACTCTGTTCCTGAGGGTCAGTGGGGGACCCGGGCTCTGTTCATGAGGGTCAGTGGGGACTGGGTTCTGACTGGGCTCTGTTCATGAGGGTCAGTGGGGGACCCGGACTGTTCCTGAGGGTCAGTGGGGACTGGACTCTGTTCCTGAGGGTCAGTGGGGACTGGGCTCTGACTGGGCTCTGTTTATGAGGGTCAGTGGGGACTGGGCTCTGTTCCTGAGGGTCAGTGGGGACTGGACTCTGTTCCTGAGGGTCAGTGGGGACTGGGCTCTGACTGGGCTCTGTTTATGAGGGTCAGTGGGGACTGGGCTCTGTTCCTGAGGGTCAGTGGGGACTGGGCTCTGTTCCTGAGGGTCAGTGGGGACTGGGCTCTGTTCCTGAGGGTCAGTGGGGGACCCGGACTCTGTTCATGATTCCGACTGCCGATGGGAAGAAGCTGTTTGTGTGGCGTGAGGTCCTGGTCCTGATGGACCTCGGCAGTGCTCTAGCAGTGGTGTAACTACAGTAAGTAGGCTTCAGGCTACACAAGTACTGTACTTAAGAACAAGTTGGATGTACTTGTACTGAAACTTGAGATTTAAATGTTATGTAACTTTATTCTTGTAGTACCCTTCATCTCAGAGTAAGTAGCCAAACTTAATCTACTTTGCAGATTTAGATTCTTAATACAGAATACAAATGGCTTAAAGATTTAGTATATAAAGTATTTAGAATTGCGTCCACCTTTACCAGCTGAAACAATAAAAGTGACAAACACATTAATGCATCAATAATTATAATCCAATAAAGGTGTATACTCATTATGCGGGCCATCACACATAATGAGTATACTTTACTTTTGGTACTTAAAGTATATTTTCTTACTTAAGTAACAAGGAAAAGTATGTTTACACTGTGCCCCAGTAAACAATGTATTCAGAAACCCAGTGGTTGTATAAATATATATGGCGATGACTCTGCAAACAAGTCACTTCTAGGTTGTTGCATCTGTAGCTCCCCTCCTACTCGTATCTATGAGGCTGATAATACCCGTCCAGTATGCTGTCCAAGGAAAACACATCTCCACAATATCAATATAACTTTTCATTATTTAAGAAAACATTCCTGTTTGATGAATAGCTTTTGGTGAGGATGATACTGGACAGCGGACTACAGGAACTAAATGTGCTACAAAGTATCATTGATGAATACATTTTTTATACATTGGACCTAATATAAATAATATAATAACCTAAACTAGAGAACCTGGAGAAGGTTAAATGGGAGAACCTTCCGGCAATGACTCAAATCTATACATTTTAAGCAATAAAAGCCACTTTACCAGTGTTGAAGTACATTTGTGTCATCCATTTGAATTTAGTTAAATTAGTGTATCATCATTTAACTCTGATTAATTCAGTTTGAGGAGTACCCATTCAATATCAAAGATATTGTTATGTATTATTTCCCCCTGGCAGATTATCTGTTGGTGACTTGGGTGTCAGATCTGAATTCTGAATTATTATTTTTTTAATGAGAAAATAAGTTATTGCATGCACACCAATGCATTATTCAGCTGATTAAATGGATTGCATTGTTTTATTTTGCTAAAGAAAGTGTCCTAACTTATAATGAAACATTTCACCTTCACAAAATGCACTGTGAATTATAGTGGTGAGTTCTGTCTTCTTTTCACACCTTTGTTGTGATGTAGCGTGGCTTTACTGACACATCTCACTATGTGTGCATCGACCGTGTGTCTTTAAGTGTTGAATATTTCATATTTAACTGTCTATTTCATTTATTCTGTTGCCACAACAACGTCTAATACAGCATTGAATTTCCATCTTCGGTTTATCTGGAAGAAAGGTGCGTGCAAAAATGTATATACCTGTGTGTGTAAGTGTGTGTGTGTACAGCAACAGAGGAGCAGTCTAAGTAGCCTTGGGATGCAGTGTGTGGGAAAGGAGATAAGAATAACACACAAACACACTGTTGGATTAGCCAGATTATTCTGTTACCTTTAAACACACACACACACACACACACAGTGTGTGTATATATCACACTTTTCAACTCTCCATTCAATTACCTTCAAACACCTGCATATGCACAATCAAACACAGATCAAGAAATCTACAATGCCCAACACTCAGCTTGATACTCTACAGAATATACACCCTATGTGTGTGTCTGTGTGTGCGTTTGTGTATGTGTGTGTGTGTGTGTGTGTGTATGTGTGTGCCTGTGTGTGTGAGTGCGTGTGTGTATGTCTACTAGGGACTAAACTTTATTCTACTTTTTACCTTGAGGTAAACTGATCTTTGTCCTTAATCAGTTTGGCAAGAATTTCACATTCTAGCAAACTGAGACTTCACTGTTAGCAAGGATCACCTGCTTACCAGTATCGATCACTGAGTGGGCAATTCCTTCAACGACCTGTGGGCGGGCTCGACACAGCTGTAACCAATTACCGCCAACTCGGGCGTATAACCAGGTTGGGGCTTGTAGCGTCAGCTAAAGCGTCAGGGAAGACTCCTCGTATGAAGACTCGGAGGATAAAGACCTAGGAGTCTGTCGTTGGAGTCAAGACTCGGAGGATAAAGACCTAGGAGTCATTCGTTGGAGTCAAGACTCGGAGGATAAAGACCTAGGAGTCATTCGTTGGAGTCAAGACTCGGAGGATAAAGACCTAGGAGTCTTTCGTTGGAGTCAAGACTCGGAGGATAAAGACCTAGGAGTCATTCGTTGGAGTCAAGACTCGGAGGATAAAGACCTAGGAGTCATTCGTTGGAGTCAAGACTCGGAGGATAAAGACCTAGGAGTCTGTCGTTGGAGTCAAGACTCTGAGGATAAAGACCTAGGAGTCATTCGTTGGAGTCAAGACTCGGAGGATAAAGACCTAGGAGTCATTCGTTGGAGTCAAGACTCGGAGGATAAAGACCTAGGAGTCTTTCGTTGGAGTCAAGACTCGGAGGATAAAGACCTAGGAGTCTTTCGTTGGAGTCAAGACTCGGAGGATAAAGACCTAGGAGTCATTCGTTGGAGTCAAGACTCGGAGGATAAAGACCTAGGAGTCATTCGTTGGAGTCAAGACTCGGAGGATAAAGACCTAGGAGTCATTCGTTGGAGTCAAGACTCGGAGGATAAAGACCTAGGAGTCTTTCGTTGGAGTCAAGACTCGGAGGATAAAGACCTAGGAGTCATTCGTTGGAGTCAAGACTCGGAGGATAAAGACCTAGGAGTCATTCGTTGGAGTCAAGACTTGGAGGATAAAGACCTAGGAGTCTGTCGTTGGAGTCAAGACTCTGAGGATAAAGACCTAGGAGTCATTCGTTGGAGTCAAGACTCGGAGGATAAAGACCTAGGAGTCATTCGTTGGAGTCAAGACTCGGAGGATAAAGACCTAGGAGTCTTTCGTTGGAGTCAAGACTCGGAGGATAAAGACCTAGGAGTCTTTCGTTGGAGTCAAGACTCGGAGGATAAAGACCTAGGAGTCATTCGTTGGAGTCAAGACTCGGAGGATAAAGACCTAGGAGTCATTCGTTGGAGTCAAGACTCGGAGGATAAAGACCTAGGAGTCTTTCATCCGGAGTTACTCATCCGGTTCATCTAACCATTGTCATTCTCTACCGTCCTCCTGGTTCCTTTGGAGACTTCTTGGAAGAACTAGATGTCCTCCTTTCAAACTTCCCAGAAAATGGACCCCCGCTCATCCTTCTGGGTGACTTTAACATCCAGACTGAGAAGTCATGTGACCTGCTACTCTTACTGTCTTCCTTTGCTCTCTCTCTCAGTCCTTCCCCTCCTACTCACAAAGCTGGCAACCACCTTGACTATATTTTCACCAGAAACTGCTCTACAGCTAACCTCACTGTAACTCCACTTAATGTTTCTGACCATTTCTTCATCTCTTACTCTCTCCCACTCTTTGGAACTGACAACCCTCCCACAACGGATTCTGCACCTGTCCGTCGCAACATTCGCACCCTCTCACCCTCCTCTCTGGCCTCCTCTGTTCTGTCAGCCCTCCCCTCAACCGATTCCTTCACACTTATGCAGCCTAACTTCGCCACTGACACTCTTCTCTCTACGCTGTCGTCCTCTCTTGATTCTCTCTGTCCTCTTACGATTCGAAAGGTCCGCAAGTCCTCTCCGGCTCCGTGGCTATCCGAACCGGTGCGCGCCGAGAGAGCCACTATGCGAGCAGCGGAAAGGAAATGGCGAAAATCCAAACACGCCAGCGACCTGCTCGCCTATCAATCTCTTCTCTCCTCCTTCTCTGCGTCCATCACTGCAGCCAAAAGTTTGTTCTATCAATCCAGAATCGAATCCTCTTTATCTAACCCTAAAAAGCTCTTCTCAATTTTTTCCAACCTCCTTGACCTCCCTGTTCCCCCCCTTCCCTCCACCCCTTCTACCAAGCCACTTTGTTGACTACTTTACAAAAAAGATAGACGACATACGCTCCTCATTTACTAATCCATCTTCCTCAACTACACCTCCAGTAACTTCACCTTCTTCCCCCTTGTTTTCCTCTTTTATCCCCCTGTCTCCTAATCAAGTTCTTACCTTGGTAACCTCTGCCCGCCCAACCACCTGCCCCCTTGACCCCATCCCTTCTCACCTTCTCCAGTCCATTGCTCCGGACCTTCTTCCCTTTCTCACCCATCTCACTAACACCTCCCTCTCAACCGGCTGTTTCCCCAACTCTCTGAAGGAGGCAAGAGTCAACCCTCTCCTGAAGAAACCCACTCTCGACCCATCTGAAGTCAACAACTACAGACCTGTCTCTCTCCTTCCCTTCCTCTCCAAAACTCTAGAGCGAGCTATCTTTAACCAAGTCTCCTCCTTTCTTCACTGTAACAACCTTCTAGACCCCCACCAGTCTGGATTCAAGACAGGCCACTCAACAGAGACTGCCCTCCTTGCTGTCTCTGAGCAGCTTCACACTGCTAGAGCAGCCTCTCTCTCCTCTGTCCTCATCCTTCTAGACCTTTCCGCTGCCTTTGACACAGTGAACCACCAGATCCTCTTGTCCTCCCTCCAGGACCTGGGTATCTCTGGCACTGCGCTCTCACTCTTCTCATCCTACCTCACCGACCGCTCTTACCGGGTAACCTGGAGAGGATCTGTGTCTGAGCCGTGTCCTCTGGCTACTGGGGTCCCTCAGGGTTCAGTCCTTGGTCCTCTTCTCTTCTCTCTGTACACCAACTCTCTTGGCTCTGTCATTCGCTCGCATGGCTTCACCTACCACAGTTATGCTGACGACACCCAACTGATCCTCTCGTTTCCCCAATCCGAAACACAGGTAGCAGCACGAATCTCTGCCTGTCTGACTGACATCTCTCAGTGGATGTCCGCACACCACCTGAAAATTAATCCGGACAAGACTGAACTTCTCCTCCTTCCAGGAAAAGGCTCTCCCACCCACGACCTGACTATTAACTTCAACAACTCAGTGCTGGTTCCGACTCCGACTGCCAGGAACCTCGGAGTGACGCTCGACAGTCAACTTTCCCTGACTGCCAACATTGCCGCAATAACACGCTCCTGTAGGTACATGCTGTACAACGTCAGGAGAATACGACCCCTTCTCACTCAGAAGGCGGCACAGGTTCTGGTCCAGGCTCTGGTCATCTCACGGCTGGACTACTGTAACTCCTCCTTCAGGTCTACCTGCTAATGCCATTCGACCTCTACAGCTCATCCAGAATGCAGCTGCTCGACTGGTCTTCAACCGACCGAAATTTACCCACACTACTCCGCTCCTCCGCGACCTTCACTGGTTACCGGTGGCCGCCCGCATCCGCTCCAAAACATTGGTACTTGCGTACCGTGCTGCGAACAGATCGGGTCCGGTCTACATCCAGGACATGGTCAAACCGTACACCCCAGCCCGTTCACTTCGCTCGGCTTCTGCCAATCTGCTTGTAGCTCCTTCACTTCGAGCTAAATCACGACTGTTTGCTGTGCTGGCTCCTCATTGGTGGAACGAGCTCCCCATTGACATCAGGACAGCAGAAAGTCTCTACATCTTCCAGCGCAAACTAAAAACACATCTTTTTCGACTATACCTTGAATAGGTAGCACTTAAATGCCGTAGTAGCACTTAAATGTCCCTTACCGATAGCACTTTAGTAGCACTTAAATGGCACTTACGGATAGTACTTTGTAGTTTAACTTTATTGAAGAAATTGTACTTGCTTGATTCTTGTTGTTCTGAGTTTGGACTCACAGTTTAATGCACTTATTGTAAGTCGCTTTGGATAAAAGCGTCAGCTAAATGACATGTAATGTATGTAATGTAATGTAATGTATGTGTGTGTGCGTGTGTATGTGTGTGTGCGTGTAATATTGTACATGTGAGAGTATTTGAGGTTTACTGGGTGAGAGTAGGTGTGTGTTTTGTGTACTACAATGTTTATGTACTTGAAAACAGGTAACTGTGGTTCACAAAGATGCAAAGGCACACAGAGAAGCAAATGACATCAAACCTGAAGAAAATCTGAAAGATGATTAGTTTAATATTGTCCTATACTGTGTAGAAACCTGTTTGGTTTCTGCATAAACTGGATGGCAATTGTTCTGCCAACAGCTGAAACGAAGTACAAAGCTTGTGTTTCAATGTGTTTTACTAAGGAAACCCGAGTAATGAATGGCATGAGTATCTGTTCATTATGAAAAAGGAAGTCAATGTCATGACACAGTATTTCAAAATGATCACTTGGTCAATCAAAGATGAGAACGTATGTCTCAATTATTATTCATAACTATTATATGCTGATTGGCTGGTTCTTGATTTAAATGATTGAGGTCAGGGCTTGTTGATGTTATTATCTGGTGCCATTCATGCCAGATCTCTGATTGGGTGGTTGCTGTGTATTGTAGTAGAGCTAAGGGCTGATTGGATGGTTGTATTTTTATTTATTTACCAAGATAATCACATTGAGATTTTGAACTATTAGCCAGCTTAAATTAACACGATGATTGACATCAGGCTATCCCGGTTTCTCAAAGGCTGACCCGCCCTCAAACCATCTCGTTAATTCGAGCCAGACGTCAGTTCACAGGATAGTTGCGCGTGTCCGTCTGACTTCAAAAGGGGGAAGCATCGATCACAGAAAACATGATTTACTAACAGCACAAAGGCAAATAAACTCAAAGGTCATCATCACGTCATAAGAACTCTATCCCTATAAAACGTTAATCTAACTAATATCGCTCCTTCATCAATGAGGAAGTGAGCTGCCAATTTCTTCAGGGGGCGTGGCCAGATTATCCAGCTAGACTGAATGAGCCTGTGCTGGAGCAGGTTCAAATTGTTGATGTGTTGCTATGGTGATTTTTCCAAACTTGCTTCGAGGAACCGAAAACCCTGATTTGTGTAATCTCATCCGCGAAATTATCCCACTAAGCACGTTAGCCACGTACGAGAAATATGGCCCTGTAGGTTTGGTTTCAGAGTTGTTGGAGGCACAAAGTAATAATGCAGTTTGGCATAACAAATGAAATCCTGTTAAAATTTATTTTTTTATAAAATAATCAACTAAAAGTGACTCAGATGAAAGGCATCAACATCTTTAACAATAACCTTAAAGAAATAACCCCTAATCGCCAGTTTAGCAGTGACATGAGCATTAACTCAATCACAACCATAATTACATGTATAGTACCCACATTGTTCTGCCTTCATTATGCTTTGACATAAGGTGGTTGCCAGTACAACCAAGTGTGGCAACATACAAGCCAAATATAGCATCTTTGAAAACTTGGCTAATGATGACCTAAAATATGTCTCAGTTCCTACACAAGGTCTTAGTGGTGTTTATGCCTCGCACCATTACAGTCTACAGGAGTAATAACATATAATTATAACCTAGATGATTGGTGTTATGTGAACCAAAAATGTACACATAGTACAGCATTGTTGTACTATTGTCAAGAGGAGGGTTGAGGAGGACGGAGGAAAGTTCATCTTGGAAAATATGAACACCAATTTAGCACTATACCACCTACTCAATATAATTACCATTAGGCTGGCTCAAGGTTCTTGCTTGTGCTGAGATGAAAATTGTGCTCACAATATTGTGTTTCATAGATACGACTGGGTCTGAAGCCTCTTAGTGGCCCCTAGAGCCTGCCATAAGTATTACACCCAACTATTGGGCAATAGTAACTTCAAACATCTCTTGTGTTGGGCTACAAGAACCTTGACCAAAGTGTTGGTTATTAAAACGTGTTTCGAGAAGAAATGTCAGGGGGTCACGAATGTCATTGGAGACCAAAATGATAAAAATCTTGAACGAAAGAAGACCAACAGGGTACCACTAAGCTAGGACAGCTTTGGGTCTTAGCAGGGCATGATCTCAGCCTGAAAGCTATGTTTTCTTGTTGCCACAGAATCTGGACATCATGCAGTTATCCATCCTTTCATTTATCAATTCTCTAGCATGCTTATTATGTTCAGGGTAGCAGCACATTTCAGCTTACATTGGGAAAGAGGTACACCATGGACTGGTGGACAGCCTATCACAGGGCCGGGTTTATGAACAACAATGGCAATTCAGAGTTTCAAACTCAGCTAACTGCATGTCTTTGAACTGTGGGAGGAACATACAAACTCCACTGACAAAATGGGTTCCAACCCCAGACCTGCTTGCTGTGAGGCAACTGTCTGATAAATAACATGAGAGCGTCAGAGTTCAGTGTTTTTGACCTGAGGCTTAATAGAGGTAGATTACACAGCATGACAGTGACCCTGAGGGCAGAAGTAATTCTAAAGAAGGGCTCGAATTAAATATGAGTGTGTTATACAGTATGTTCATTCAGACAGTTTTTATTTATCAATTGGAATGAAATAAGATACTAGTTTTGGAGAAATTATAATAGAAATATAGGTGATAAAAGAAAAGCAATGATTTCTATTTGATCATTTGTAGGAAAGCACTGTATGTATGTATGATTATTTGACATGAGAGAGAGATACAACAAAGGTCCAAAGGTTAGAATCTAACTCTACATGCGCTGTAACCACGTTGCCTTCATCACTTTTCTGACGCGACAGAGAATCTAATGCCACAAGTTTGCAGACTGGACACCATCATAAACTTCTTCAACAGACTAATGCAGGCAGCTGCAACTAACCACATTAGCCTTGGTGTTCAGTACAGATTAAAATCATCACATCGTGGCTGCCAATTGCTTATGTGTGTGTCTGCATGTGTGAAGCAGACAGAGACATCTCCCCGTCTGTACATTGTTTTGTGCGTGACAGCACCTTTTGTACAGCTTGGCGTCGGACGCTACTCACTATATAAAAGGGTCGGCAGGGAGCAGAAGAAGAAGGAAAGATTATAGTCAGAATGATTTCCACAGACACGGAGAAAAGAGAAGATGAAGACAATACAAACTGAGTGGAAAAGACTAAACAGCACTGAGTAAGACACACACACACACACACACACACAATATATATATATATATATATATATATATACATATATATATATATATATATATATATATATATATATATATATATATATATATATATAATCAATATGATGCCTGCTTTTGATTAGGAATAAAGTGAGAGAGATGTTTATTTGAAAAGATGGTAATATCATTACCGGATCTTTAACTGGACACATTTCTCTTATATTAAAAATATCAGTTTTTTAAATATGCCCTTAAATTTAGTCAGTCTAGCAGTAAAAATACTTCAAATTCCCCAAAAATTCTAAACCTAAACATATTTTAAATTACCTTTATTTGCGAGATGTTTTAAGGGGAACACATGACAGATACATTAACATGTGCATTTAATGAGAATATGCTTAACTGTAAGTCATGTAAGTCTAGGCATCATCTTTTTCATATCGTCTAAATGCGACCAATGGGTAGTATTCACATGTGATGGGTAGTATTCACATGTGATGGGTAGTATTCACACGTGATGGAGGTAGTATTCACATGTGATGGAGGTAGTATTCACATGTGATGGAGGTAGTATTCACATGTGATGGGTAGTATTCACATGTGATGGGTAGTATTCACACGTGATGGGTAGTATTCACATGTGATGGAGGTAGTATTCACATGTGATGGGTAGTATTCACATGTGATGGGTGTAGTATTCACATGTGATGGAGGTAGTATTCACATGTGATGGGTAGTATTCACATGTGATGGAGGTAGTATTCACATGTGATGGAGGTAGTATTCACATGTGATGGGTAGTATTCACACGTGATGGAGGTAGTATTCACATGTGATGGAGGTAGTATTCACATGTGATGGAGGTAGTATTCACATGTGATGGGTAGTATTCACATGTGATGGGTAGTATTCACACGTGATGGGTAGTATTCACATGTGATGGGTAGTATTCACATGTGATAGGTAGTATTCACATATGATGGGTAGTATTCACATGTGATAGGTAGTATTCACATGTGATGGGTAGTATTCACATGTGATGGAGGTAGTATTCACATGTGATGGGTAGTATTCACACGTGATGGAGGTAGTATTCACATGTGATGGGTAGTATTCACATGTGATGGGTAGTATTCACACGTGATGGAGGTAGTATTCACATGTGATGGGTAGTATTCACACGTGATGGGTAGTATTCACATGTGATGGAGGTAGTATTCACATGTGATGGGTAGTATTCACATGTGATGGGTGTAGTATTCACATGTGATGGAGGTAGTATTCACATGTGATGGGTAGTATTCACATGTGATGGAGGTAGTATTCACATGTGATGGAGGTAGTATTCACATGTGATGGGTAGTATTCACACGTGATGGAGGTAGTATTCACATGTGATGGAGGTAGTATTCACATGTGATGGAGGTAGTATTCACATGTGATGGGTAGTATTCACATGTGATGGGTAGTATTCACACGTGATGGGTAGTATTCACATGTGATGGGTAGTATTCACATGTGATAGGTAGTATTCACATATGATGGGTAGTATTCACATGTGATAGGTAGTATTCACATGTGATGGGTAGTATTCACATGTGATGGAGGTAGTATTCACATGTGATGGGTAGTATTCACACGTGATGGAGGTAGTATTCACATGTGATGGGTAGTATTCACATGTGATGGGTAGTATTCACACGTGATGGAGGTAGTATTCACATGTGATGGGTAGTATTCACATGTGATGGATAGTATTCACACAAGATGGAGGTAGTATTCACATGTGATAGGTATTATTCACATGTGATGGGGGTAGTATTCACACGTGATGGAGGTAGTATTCACATGTGATGGAGGTAGTATTCACATGTGATGGGTAGTATTCACATGTGATGGGTAGTATTCACATGTGATGGAGGTAGTATTCACATGTGATGGAGGTAGTATTCACATGTGATGGGTAGTATTCACATGTGATGGGTAGTATTCACACGTGATGGAGGTAGTATTCACATGTGATGGGTAGTATTCACACGTGATGGGTAGTATTCACACGTGATGGAGGTAGTATTCACATGTGATGGGTAGTATTCACACGTGATGGAGGTAGTATTCACATGTGATGGGTAGTATTCACATGTGATGGGGTAGTATTCACACGTGATGGAGGTAGTATTCACATGTGATGGAGGTAGTATTCACATGTGATAGGTAGTATTCACATGTGATGGGTAGTATTCACATGTGATGGGTGTAGTATTCACATGTGATGGGGTAGTATTCACATGTGATAGGTAGTATTCACATGTGATGGGTAGTATTCACATGTGATGGGTGTAGTATTCACATGTGATGGGGTAGTATTCACATGTGATGGAGGTAGTATTCACATGTGATGGATAGTATTCACATGTGATGGGGTAGTATTCACATGTGATGGGTAGTATTCACATGTGATGGAGGTAGTATTCACATGTGATGGGTAGTATTCACACGTGATGGAGGTAGTATTCACATGTGATGGGTAGTATTCACATGTGATGGGTAGTATTCACATGTGATGGGGTAGTATTCACATGTGATGGGTAGTATTCACATGTGATGGAGGTAGTATTCACATGTGATGGATAGTATTCACATGTGATGGGTAGTATTCACACGTGATGGAGGTAGTATTCACATGTGATGGGTAGTATTCACATGTGATGGGTAGTATTCACATGTGATGGGTAGTATTCACATGTGATAGGTAGTATTCACATGTGATGGAGGTAGTATTCACATGTGATGGATAGTATTCACATGTGATGGGTAGTATTCACATGTGATGGGTAGTATTCACATGTGATGGGTAGTATTCACACGTGATGGGTAGTATTCACATGTGATGGGTAGTATTCACACGTGATGGGTAGTATTCACATGTGATGGGTAGTATTCACATGTGATGGAGGTAGTATTCACATGTGATAGGTAGTATTCATATGTGATGGGTAGTATTCACATGTGATGGAGGTAGTATTCACATGTGATAGGTAGTATTCACATGTGATGGGTAGTATTCACATGTGATGGAGGTAGTATTCACATGTGATGGGTAGTATTCACACGTGATGGGTAGTATTCACATGTGATGGGTAGTATTCACACGTGATGGGTAGTATTCACATGTGATGGGTAGTATTCACATGTGATGGAGGTAGTATTCACATGTGATAGGTAGTATTCATATGTGATGGGTAGTATTCACATGTGATGGAGGTAGTATTCACATGTGATGGGTAGTATTCACACGTGATGGGTAGTATTCACATGTGATGGGTAGTATTCACACGTGATGGGTAGTATTCACATGTGATGGGTAGTATTCACACGTGATGGGTAGTATTCACATGTGATGGGTAGTATTCACATGTGATAGGTAGTATTCACATGTGATGGGTAGTATTCACATGTGATGGGTAGTATTCACACGTGATGGAGGTAGTATTCACATGTGATGGGTAGTATTCACATGTGATGGATAGTATTCACACGTGATGGAGGTAGTATTCACATGTGATGGGTAGTATTCACATGTGATGGGTAGTATTCACATGTGATGGAGGTAGTATTCACATGTGATGGGTAGTATTCACATGTGATGGGTAGTATTCACATGTGATGGAGGTAGTATTCACATGTGATGGAGGTAGTATTCACATGTGATGGGTAGTATTCACACGTGATGGGTAGTATTCACATGTGATGGGTAGTATTCACATGTGATGGAGGTAGTATTCACATGTGATGGAGGTAGTATTCACATGTGATGGGTAGTATTCACATGTGATGGAGGTAGTATTCACACGTGATGGAGGTAGTATTCACACGTGATGGAGGTAGTATTCACATGTGATGGGTAGTATTCACATGTGATGGGTAGTATTCACACGTGATGGAGGTAGTATTCACATGTGATGGGTAGTATTCACATGTGATGGGTAGTATTCACATGTGATGGGGTAGTATTCACACGTGATGGAGGTAGTATTCACATGTGATAGGTAGTATTCACATGTGATGGGTAGTATTCACATGTGATGGGTGTAGTATTCACATGTGATGGAGGTAGTATTCACATGTGATAGGTAGTATTCACATGTGATGGGTAGTATTCACATGTGATGGGTGTAGTATTCACATGTGATGGGGTAGTATTCACATGTGATGGAGGTAGTATTCACACGTGATGGAGGTAGTATTCACATGTGATGGATAGTATTCACATGTGATGGGGTAGTATTCACATGTGATGGGTAGTATTCACATGTGATGGGGTAGTATTCACATGTGATGGGTAGTATTCACATGTGATGGATAGTATTCACATGTGATGGGTAGTATTCACATGTGATGGGTAGTATTCACATGTGATGGAGGTAGTATTCACATGTGATGGGTAGTATTCACACGTGATGGAGGTAGTATTCACATGTGATGGGTAGTATTCACATGTGATGGGTAGTATTCACATGTGATGGGGTAGTATTCACATGTGATGGGTAGTATTCACATGTGATGGAGGTAGTATTCACATGTGATGGATAGTATTCACATGTGATGGGGTAGTATTCACACGTGATGGAGGTAGTATTCACATGTGATGGGGTAGTATTCACATGTGATGGGTAGTATTCACATGTGATGGGTAGTATTCACATGTGATGGGTAGTATTCACATGTGATGGATAGTATTCACATGTGATGGGTAGTATTCACATGTGGTCATGTCCTTGACACAAACACCAACTGGTTGGTCTGCCTGCACCACAGGTGCAGAAACACACGCCGACACTTCTTTTCTCCAAATGAGGAAATAGAATATTTGCAGTTTGCATAGTCCGGTTGAAGTATAAATACACTTTCAAAGCGCATGGAGATCCAATCATCACGACAGCGTATGTCCTTCAAGAGAGCTGATAGAGTGAAGGTGAATATAGGGCAGCAAGTGTGGTGATTATCAAATAGGCCTCTCTCAGTTAAACATTAAAATGACAGCTCTGCAAACAGAAATCTTAATCTTCACCACAATTCTGCACCCCAAATAATATTGAGTATAATTTTCCATTTTGTTAGTTAAAGAGAAATAAAACTGTTGATATGATCAGATTGGACTGAAGCCATTTTAGCAATATTTGTATTGTATCACTACGTACATGGTCACATTTGTAATACAATATGTTTCAAGGATAAAACACAAGACTACCAAGACGTCCATAGCAACATAGTTAGCTGCTTTCTTAGGATTACATGCTGCACTTTATTGCTATTCATTACTTGCTCTGAAACGGAATGATGAGAAGAGTACATAACCACAGGAAGCAGCAAAGAGAACGAGGTGCTTGGAGAAGCTAAATGCAACAAAGATCTTTATGCATCGAGTGTTGATTCTCAGTGGGATCAGCAGCATCAGAGAACTTCTTTAATTCAGGGGCTCACTGGAACCAGTCAGTCAACAACTACATTATGTTGATTCAAACTCAAGTGTGAACAGAATAAATTTATGCGCACTTGTCAAAACAAACAAAGAGGTCAGTACATTTTCTGAAGATGTCAAAATAAAATGTGGGCATTTATCAAAACATTCCAACACATACATCACTGTACCATCGTATACAGCCACCTTCATAGACAAGAACACGTTCTATGTTTTTAAGACAATCTTGTTTCCAAACGACAAAGGTACAGCAAAACACACACACACACACACACACATACACACACACAATCAGGATGGTGAGATATAAAAGCCTATTGTAGCCCACAATGTAGCCTGCTGTTCAACCGGATATCTTTTAGCTTTAGGTTTTACCTCTACACACAAATAGTCAATACCCTGTAAGCTATCTTCAAATAGGTGAATTGCTGAGCGGTGAGAAAGTTATTTCTCAAGTCATCACTCTGAAGCCGACATGAGAAGATGCTTGTAATATTCCTCAAAGGGATGCAGCAAAGGAGAGTCATTTGACTGCCATGCTGTGTGTGTGTGTGTGTGTGTGTGTGTGTGTGTGTGTGTGTGTGTGTGTGTGCGTGTGTGTGTGTGTGTGTGTGTGAGTGTGTGTGTGTGTGTGTGTGTGAGTGCGTGTGCGTGTGTGTGTGTGTGTGTGTGTGTGTGTGTGAGTGCGTGCGTGTTTGTGTGTGTGTGTGTGTGTGCGTGTGTGTGTGTGAGCAGGAGAGTGTCCTTGGATGGCTGGATGGGGAAATAGAGGGCATTTGTTTGAACAGCCAAGAAACAGAGGAGGTGACACCGAGGGGGGTCGGACACACCGGGGATAGTAATAGTGGAGGTGTTTGTGTGTAATGTAAGGCGACTGGAAATGATGTGGCGTGTATCACAGAGACAGTAAGAGAGAGAACCATAGCAATGGAGAAAGAGATAAAAGGGGGAATGAGAGAGAGAGTGAGGGGAATAAACATGAGGAGGGGGGTGAGGGAGACAAATGGAGAGACAAAAGGAGAGATGGAGAGCAGATGATGAGGCCCTTCCAATGAAGATGCCATACCCGAACAGATGCCAGCTGTTCCACTGTATGAGTGTGTAGCGTATGCAATCATCCTCATGCTGCTGTGAGCTCATTACAGGAACAGATCTGAGAAGATTGGTGATGATGATAGAGATAATGGTAATGATGATGCTGATGAAAATGATTATAACATGATCATCGTAACAACAATATCTGCCAATCTCAGCCTGGATTCACTTTGATGCAGTCGACTGTTTTAGGTTAAAAGACAGACGATGGAACTGTTGCACTGGTCAACTCTATTATAACACACACATTAATCATTGTCAGAAGTGTTTGGGATTCTTGATGAGATCCGGCTTTTGACAATATCTATATATAATATAAGACAGTTTCTACAAACAGAAACGTGAGACATCATGTGAAACACATTTAGGTTATATACTCAGGCGATCCTGCATGGATCCTGGACTACCTCACCAACCGTCCACAGTATGTGCGGATACGGGAGTGTGAGTCAGATCGGGTGTACTGCAGCACAGGGGCTCCACAGGGAACCGTTCTGGCTCCATTCCTCTTCTCCATCTACACATCGGACTTCAAACACAACTCTGCCAACTGCCACCTGCAAAAGTTCTCTGACGACTCTGCGATCGTCGGCCTCATCTCGGCCGATGATGACAGGGAGTACAGGGAACTGAACCAGGACTTCTTAGGATGGTGCCAGCGGAACCGCCTCCAGATCAACTCCAGCAAGACCAAGGAGCTGGTGGTGGACTTCCGCCGGGGTAAACGCTCTCCTCCAACACCAGTGAGCATCCAGGGACTGGACATTGAGATTGTGAAGTCTTATGAGTACCTGGGTGTTCACTTGAACAATAAACTGGACTGGTCTGACCACGCTCATGCACTCTACAAGAAGGGACAGAGCAGACTCTTTCTGCTGAGGAGACTGAGGTCCTTTGGGGTGCAGGGAGCACTCCTGAAGACCTTCTTCGACTCGGTGGTGGCATCAGCCATCTTTTATGGAGTGGTCTTCTGGTGCAGCGGCATCACAGCAGCTGACAGGAGGAGACTGGACAAACTGGTGGGGAAGGCCAGCAGCGTGCTGGGGTGTCCTCTGGATACTGTGGAGGTGGTGGGAGACAGGAGGATGATGGCCAAGCTATCGTCCCTGATGGACAACACCTCCCACCCCATGCAGGGTACTCTGGCAGCGCTGCACAGCTCCTTCAGCCACCGGCTGATTCATCCCCGGTGTCTGGGGGAGAGGTACCACAGGTCCTTTCTCCCCGCTGCTGTCAGGCTACACAACAAGCTGAGCTCCCAGTAGGCCACAAACACTTGAACACTTTGCACTTCGCACTGAACAGCACTTTAGCCCAGTTGCCCAGTTGTGCAATACTAATACGTTTAAGTACTTTTTTAATTTTTTTTAATTTTTTAATTTTTTAATTTATTTTATCCACTTTATTCTATTTCTACTCCGTCTGTATGTATAATATTCTTCTTGTTTTTTTTTACTCTTTTATCTTAATTCTGTTATTATACTACTTGTTTTACTTATTACTGTGAGCAATGCTGCTGTAATCCTGTAATTTCCCCACTGAGGGACTAATAAAGGATTATCTTATCTTATCTTATCTTATGCAGGGACATGTTGTTGCTGGACATCTCATATGAGATAATTGGAGATGAAGTTTGTTCTTTTAATTTCCCATATGAACTGTGAGACATCACATAAACACATGTAACCTGATCATGTTGCATACAAGCATGTGCTTTTTAGATATTTCACCTGTAAAATGTGGAAATACAATTCCACACATGCTTCACATCATTTCAACATCGTATCTTCTTCTAACCATTACTCATGTGCACTTGTTAATAATGGGTGAGGATTTGTTGATTTGTTACACTTTCAGAAAGACAGACCTTTATTGATGGCGGAATGGAATACACAAATTGACTTCAACAAATAAATATATACTTTAAAGCCACTATACACTTTTGACTAAATTATTTAATGATATTTGTTATTTGCAAAAGTAAGGAAAACCACTTTAAAACAACTAATATATCTAATCATCGTTCTCTCCAAATATGACATTTTTCTTTGATCTTGATCAAAGTGTCATGTACATTTGTCAGTTCTGCAATAATTGATTTGACTGACACAGGTGTAACACAAAATGACTCCATTATCATGGATGTCTTTGATTAGCATGGATACAAATCTATCCTTGCAACCATTTAGAAGTGGCATTGATTGGTTGGGAAAGCATCTGGAATCTGAGGAGTTTGTTCAGGAGAGCATACACATTAAAACGGGGGGAAGGTGTTCATTCAATCTGATAACTGGTTTATGCTTTTATGGCAAACGGATGTAGCATACTGCAATGGGATTGCATAAACTTCAGTTGAATATACAATGTAACTTTAGTCAAATTGTCAGCTTAACACTCACAACGATGTGAACATGCTATATTTAATCTTAGTTCTTAGTTTCCATACTAGTTTAACATACATTAACACGTTCCTATCAGCACAACAGTCAAGTGGTCAATAGTATACTTACAAAGGTATAAAGTCAGAGGACCACAAAAGGTTCAAGTTCATGCTGTAATAAACATGATAATGGTCCGCCAATGGTGGATTTGTAAAGGCAGATATAATAACAATGGTTTGGTGCAATGTCTCTCTGTCTGTCTTTTTATGCTCTCTGCTTTCCACAAACTCTTCAGTGTCAAAATTGGTTTCCTATGTCATTATCACTGGCCTTAAAAAGTGTTGGACTCAACTTGATGGAACAGGCCGGCGCCCTGAAGCCAACAGGTGAGCCGTCGGTATCAACAAACACCAGAGGCTCACAGGCTGGAGGGGTGAGATTAGATGGAAACCTAACAAGTGACTTTCTTGTAGCTGACATGTCTAATACTGCACATACTTGGAATTTAGACAAAGGGGAAGATGGGAAGGAGAGACATGAGATAGTGAAGATAATGACAGTCTCTCTAGCTCACACATCTCCCAGGACGCAGAAGGACAAACAGAAAGATAAGCAGACTGACAAGTGAGTATAACAACACCAGCAACGTGACACGCCTCTGCTTGTCTCTCAGGATGTATCTCCTGAAAGAAGAACAGTGTGGAGCATCTTTTTTATCATGTTATCTTTTAGAAGATAAAAGGCTGCTAAACCTAACCCTGCTCTAGTGATCCCAAAATGCTTCTGTGAGTTGTCCGTGTTTTAATCTTACAACTTTAACCCTTTCACAGTGTGTTTTTTTCTTCTTCTTGTAACATTTTGGTCGCCGAAATTATTTCTTTTCAACGTTCATTTTTACTTAGCTCCACCCTCTTGTGACACAAAGATGGCAAACTTCAAAAGGGCAGTCTGCCAACCAATTGGTGACATCACTGTGACTACGCTCGCTTCCTAATTACAGTCTGCGCCTGCAAGGGGGAAAGACTTTGATGATACAGGCTGCTGTTGGCATCTGTTCCTCTCAACACTCAACACTGTTTTCATTCAATAATTGCTGCAATCCTTTTCTTACCTTAACAAAGTATTTACTTTAACACAAAAATGATTGCTTCTTGGGTGACACCCAAGTAATAACTGAGTTATCGTCACATATTTAGTGATGATTAGTTCAAAGAATAAAACAAGCCATCTACATTACATTACATGTCATTTAGCTGACGCTTTTATCCAAAGCGATTTACAATAAGTGCATTAAACCATGAGTCCAAACTCAGAACAACAAGAATCAAGCAAGTATAATTTCTTCAATAACGTTAAACTACAAAGTGCTATCATTAAGAGACATTTAAGTGCTACTAAAGTGCTAAACTACAAAGTGCTATCGGTAAGGGACATTTAAGTGCTACCAAAGTGCTACTACGGCTCTACCTTCCCTATTCAAGGTATAGTCGAAAAAGATGTGTTTTTAGTTTGCGACGGAAGATATAGTAGTCTAGGATTACATCTGCAAGGATGACTGCGGTATCATACCAGGTTTACAACAAGGAATCAAGAGCTCCTCAAGACATGTAAGCTGTCAAACATTAATGTTAACTCCGTGACTCCGAACGGCTAGAGACTCTCTTTGTCGTTAGCTAGCGACTACAACTCAGTCTTACCGGAGAAAACATGTGCTTTAACTGACTAACAGATTTGATAGATGAACACACAGAATGGCAAACAGCATACAAACAAGGCCTACTAAACCTGAATGCTATTAGGGCAAAGAAAGGTTGTTGAAAGTTAGATTATTATATGATTTAAAGTAATTAAAATAATGTGAATATTGTTTCACTGATCCCAATTAAGATTATTATAAATGTATTTGCATGTGTAATTGCAGGTCTTCTAAATGGTTGAAATATTGATTTATTTAATACATTTTGTATTACCCTATAACACCAGTGCTGAAGCTCTGAGAAATCATGTGTTCCTCAATTTCACTACTGCTGAAGTTCTTCTTTTGTGTGCCATCAATCCAACTCTTGGGCATGTGCCAGACTATTTGCACACGTCACAACACCTACCCTTAAATTAATAATAAACTGCCGTGTTATTAAGAATAAGGGAGGGACATTTCTTAAATGTGTTTACATACTTGGCCAATAATGTTGATTCTGACTGAAATAACATGCTAACTGGACATTGGTAGTCAGGTATTATATTCTGGACCAAACATACCATTGGACATCGTCATCCAGAAAAAAAAAAAAATAGAAGAAGTTTTAGATGCAGTTTTTGTTTGGAAGAAATAATATAATAATCCCAACTAAAAGCCTTTCTGCCAGCCAGCATCCTCTACACACACTTGAAACATCTGCTTGCATTAAGGGATGCATTGACCGTAGATCAACTTTACAACACACAGTAAATTGTACCAGCCTCCACAGTAACATTTGTTAAATCACAAAACAGATTCACCGTGAACTTGTGGCAGATTAACACAGCCTGCCTGACACATACACACACACACACACACACACACACACATACACACACACACACACACACACACATACACACACACACACACACACATACACATACACACACACACACACACACACACATACACACACACACACACACATACACACACACACACACACACACTCGCGCACACAGAAGGAAACTCAAATATTTGCGCGTCGTGAAACAAAGGTCTTTTGTAGTGCCTGGTTAATGTGAGGTATGTTACACAGATGCACAGTGTGATGCTTCTCTTGTATGCACGTTAGCAAAGAAATGAGTAGTAAAGAAATCATCTAGCAAACAGATTGTGTGTGGTTGTGTGTGTGTGTGTGTGTGTGTGTGTGTGTGTGTGTGTGTTTAACTTTGCCATAGGAATGTTCCAGAATGCTGTTCTTTGGCCATCGCGTGTGACAGCTCTGTTGCTGTGTCTTTCCATCTGCTCTTTGCCTGAAGTCGGGTTACAGATGGCTGTTTTGGGGTGTAAATCAAACGCTGGAACCGATCACACAAGGCGATGACCGGGAACCTAAAGTGAGACACTTGTCAAACTATATAGACTAAATATAAACACACACACACAACTGAATGTCAGTTTAGAGAAAAGTGAAAAAGACTAGCTCCACTAGCTGTCACTTTACAGTAGCACTGTATGGTATGGGCGTGTCAAATAAATCTATCTTCTGCACTAGAGATGTGTGTATGTAATGTGGAGCTCAATGAATTGTCAGAGGATTATCAAAGACATTGGCATTCATCCTCTGGGGGCCATGGATATATAAACCAGATGCCGAGCGTATCCCTCCAATGCTTCATGCAAAACCACAAATACAGGATGGTCAACGTTTGAGGCTTACAGTCTGTGAAGAAATAATATCTGTGCACAATCCATCGAGTATGATGGCCACCAAAGTGTTACTCTCTCCCTCTCACCCTGTCTCCCTCTCTCCCTCTCTCCCTCTCACACTCTCACACTCTCACACTCTCACCCTTTCTCCCTCTCTCCCTCTCACCCTCTCACACTCTCACCCTTTCTCCCTCTCTCCCTCTCACCCTCTCACCCTCTCACCCTCTCACCCTCTCACACTCTCACCCTTTCTCCCTCTATTTCTGCTTTGTACATGTTGTGAAAGTCACAATTAATGTTGTATACTTGAATATTTTTGAATTGCATGGTTTGTTTAATTTATTTTGAGTTTGTAGATAAAACCAGACCAGTTTATAACCACTGCCCCAGACCAGTTTATAACCACTGCCCCAGACCAGTTGAGAACCACTGTCCCATACCAGTTTTGAACCACTGCCATAGACCAGTTGAGAGCCACTGTCCTAGACCAGTTTGTTAACCACTGCCCCAAACCAGTTGAGAACCACTGCCCTAGACCAGTTCAGAAACACTGCCCCAGACCAGTTGAGAACCACTGTCCCAGACCAGTTGAGAACCACTGTCCCAGACCAGTTGAGAAACACTGCCCCAGACCAGTTGACAACCACTGTCCCAGACCAGTTGAGAACCACTGTCCCAGACCAGTTGAGAACCACTGCCCCAGACCAGTTGAGAACCACTGCCCCAAACCAGTTCAGAACCACTGCCCTAGACCAGTTGAGAACCACTGTCATAGACCAGTTGTTTAGAACCACTGCCACAGACCAGTTGTTTAGAACCACTGCCACAGACCAGTTGAGAACCACTGCCCCAAACCAGTTGAGAACCACTGCCCCAAACCAGTTCAGAACCACTGCCCTAGACCAGTTGAGAACCACTGTCCCAGATCTGTTGAGAACCACTGCACCAGACCAGTTGAGAACCACTGTCCCAGACCAGTTGAGAACCACTGCCACAGACCAGTTGTTTAGAACCACTGCCACAGACCAGTTGAGAACCACTGTCCCAAACCAGTTGAGAACCACTGCCCTAGACCAGTTGAGAACCACTGTCATAGACCAGTTGTTTAGAACCACTGCCACAGACCAGTTGTTTAGAACCACTGCCACAGACCAGTTTAGAACCACTGTCCCAGACCAGTTGAGAACCACTGCCATAGACCAGTTGTTTAGAACCACTGCCACAGACCAGTTGTTTAGAACCACTGCCACAGACCAGTTGAGAACCACTGTCCAGACCACATCTGTCACACATGTTCTTAGCAGCTCCCTATTTGTTGGACCAGAGTTATGACCTTCTCAACTGTGACAAAAAAGCTTTGAACAAAGTTAACGTAATAACGTGTGTTTAATCTTCGATACAGTAAATCAAATGGATTCATGTTATAATAACAGAGAAATGTACATTTATTTAACAACATGTTCTGGAGTAGTTACATTTATACAGTGTTACAGTTACTATGGGCCCTTTGAGGGCAGCCATGATGTGGCCCACAGTGAAAATGAGTTTGACAGCCCTGGTCTATGCCATTTAAAATCCACAAATAAGCCCAGTGGTTACCGGACCTACTCATCCACAGAACACCACGGTTGAATTTTAGCCTGCGTGTAAGTTCCTTCAGCCTAACTTTATTGATAACTGACTGGTAGCAACAGTGAGGTCACTGCCGATGGAATGGTTGGAATGCCGTCTCTCTGCTTCCACAGTGCTTTGTTAGGCTAGTGCTGGCCCTTTAAATAGACCCCCTGCAGTTTGCATCCAGGCCAGTGCACAGGTCCCTGTCACCTCAGTTTAGCTCCTCGAGCAAATTGAAAGGCCCACAAATGATGCCAGTTTGCCATTTCCTTGACTTGTGATGTATAATGTCTGCATCATTAAGTGTGTTCCTCAGAAGTGTTTTATGGGAGGAAAGATGTCTAATCAAAAGTTTTCAAATGCATTCACACAAGTTTCATACACAAGAATACCAAAAACTTTTGAACTTCAGAGGATGCTTGTGTTGTCAACTCAGTTCTTCTGCTCAGGCTTTAGTTGAACGAACAGATGGTCGCAATCATAGAGATGAAAAATAAATGTGTCTTTCATAGTTGGAATTTCTATATTGCATATATTACTTCTTTTGATTCTATGAAAAATATTACAGCGCAATAGTTTGTTTACTCGATAAATATATAGTGCATTATTAGCGAAGCTAATAGATCGAAACCAATACAAGTGAAGGGAAACTTTTTTCATTTAGTGTTATGACACACGTTACCATAGCTGTCTGCCAGGAAAAATCCTCAACTCAATTCACCCCAGTCAGAAACAATGCTTTGTTCTACTCCAAACACACAAGACCATAATACTCCACTCTGAGGATGTATCACCATTATCTGCTACCCATTCAACCTCTGACTGTTGCAATGTACTACTATCTGAATGTGTGATATAACCCTCGACTCAAAACGCATAGGAATGGTTTATCATCCTCTTTGACTTTTTGGAATATTTATTTATTATGTCTACATTCCCCTGTCACGGTGTGTTGGTCTGTGTCAAGATGTTTCTGAATGAATGTATCTGTATCTAGCTGTGGAAATGAATTTCTTATTTGACATTTAAACTCTGGGAAACATTTTAAAGATAGGAGGTTAATGCAGGATAGCAAAGCTCTAGGGTTTAAAAAAAAACTGAAATCCACAAGGGCTGGTGTATCATTGCTGGACAGGAGTGTTTGTAGAAACATACATATTGAAGGTCATTTCACTGACTTCCCATCATGAACAATTAATAGTTTAAGGGCAATCTGTGTCTCTCCATCTTCTTCTTTCTGTCTTTGTCTTCTTTCTTTGTAAGGAGCTACAGTATGGAGGTGCTTTCAGTAACTATGTCTCACTCACTACCACACACACATGATTTAAGACTTGTGTAATACATATTATAGGTGGTAATGCTCACACCCTAGATCGACGTGAAAGGTAGTCAAGGCAGGTCTTAACCTTTTAAAAACCATGGCCACAATTGGGATTTACACATTATAGTTGGACTGTGTAAAACCACAATAAACATGAGCAAATATATTGATGTTATACATCAAATTAAACAAGAGACCTTGGGCTAGGAGAATCAGTAAGCCATTTCCACACAACTCAAACACCAACTGAAAGAATTATGAAAATATCATAATCATCATTTTGTCAGGAGTCAGCCCACTCAGCACGTTTTCGGAACTAGAAACCCGTAGCTCGGTGCTATCAGAAAAAGCCAGATAGCAAAAAGCAAGAGGACTCCACACAGATTCTAAATGTCTTTTAAAAATCCTTCTGCACCAAAGCATCTTCCAGATATGAGCCAAAGAACACAGCAACATGAATTGATTTAGCGCTTACAGTCACAAATGTTGCTTATCTTTGGCTTCTTTTTGAAAAAAATATTTTTTCTTGTTCTAATCAACAAAGAATGCTGTATTTGGATGTATTGGACGCCATAAGTAATATACAAGTGAAATATATGGTGTTGTTCACATGAGAAAATGATGCCCAAATGACCTTTGCTCTGCATCCTTCCAAGAGATAATCATGAAAAGTGCTTCTTCATTTACTCTTAACCAGTAACAAATATACTAATATTTACACATCTGAACAAAAGCACACATGGTTTGCCTTTATTATAACACCAACATTATTCAAATGGCCTTTGTGGTTGCTGAGATACACCCTTTTTAGTTTGGGTATGTTGTTCGAGCAGAAACCTAGAAAATAGGTTGGTTTAGTAGAATCCAGACCAGGAATCCAGTAGACTTTCCAATTAGAAGACACTCTTAGTATTGCTTGTATTGATTTTGGTCAACATAGTAATCATGTTGGCTTTCAAGCCAAGGCTGTTGACAGACATGCTTTTCACAGTTACTTGTCCAAGCAAACACATGTGTGATCAAAGAGGGATTCTCTTTGCCAACTTGTCAAATGCTGATACTTTGTCAGGGCCCGAGGCATCAAAGTAGAACGCTCTAGGTACCCCTATTGCTTTAGATTTGGATGTGTCAGTATGTCAGTTTCCTTCATTTCCGTTTGTTACATACTTTCATTTTAAAAGTAAACTTCCAGGTTCACAGGAAATGTACATCCATCCATCCATCCATTATCACCCGCTTATCCGGGGTCGGGTCGCGGTGGCAGCAGGTTCAGCAGGCCGACCCAGGCTTCCCTCTCACCCGCAACACTTTCCAGCTCATTCTGGGGGATCCCGAGGCGTTCCAAGGCCAGCCGGGAGATATAATCCCTCCAGCGTGTCCTCGGTCTTCCCCGGGGCCTCCCACCAGTTGGATGTGCCCGGAAAACCTCTAATGGGAGGCGTCCAGGAGGCATCCTAACTAGATGCCCGAACCACCTCAGCTGACTCCTTTCGACACGAAGGAGCAGCGACTCGACTCCAAGCTCCCCCCTGATGTCCGAGCTCCTTACCCTATCTCTAAGGCTGAGCCCGGCCACCCTACGGAGGAAGCTCATTTCGGCCGCTTGTATCCGAGATCTCGTTCTTTCGGTCACGACCCAGAGGGTTGGAACGTAGACCGACCAGTAAATGGAGAGCTTTGCCTTCCGGCTCAGCTCCCTCTTCACTAAGACGGACCGGTACAGCGCCTGTTTTACTGCTGCAGCCGCACCGATCCGCCTATCGATCTCCCGCTCCACCTTACCCTCACTCGTGAACAAGACCCCGAGATACTTGAACTCCTTCGCTTGGGGTAGGCAGTTTGCCCCCACCTGGAGGGAGCAATCCACCGGTTTCCGGCAGAGCACCATGGCCTCAGATTTGGAGGTGCTAACTCTCATCCCTGCCGCTTCGCACTCGGCTGCAAAACGCCCCAGTGAATGCTGGAGGTCACGGTCCGAGGAGGCAAACAGGACCACATCATCCGCAAACAGCAGAGAGGTGATCCCGAGACTCCCGAACCGGATCCTCTCCGCCCCCTGGCTGCGCCTAGATATCCTGTCCATGAAGGTCACGAACAGGACCGGTGATAAAGGGCAGCCCTGGCGGAGGCCAACACCCACCGGGAACGTGTCTGACTTACTACCGAGGAGACGAACACAGCTCCTACTGCAGGCGTACAGAGACCAGATGGCCCGTGCCAACGGGTCCGGCACCCCATACTCCCGCAGCACCCCCCACAAAAACCCCCGAGGGACCCGGTCGAAAGCCTTCTCCAGGTCTACAAAGCACATGTAAACTGGTTGGGCAAACTCCCAGGACCCCTCCAGTAATCTTGCGAGGGTAAAGAGCTGGTCCACTGTTCCACGACCGGGACGGAATCCGCACTGTTCGTCCTGAATCTGAGGTTCGACAAGCGGTCGGAGCCTCCTCTCCAGCACCCTGGCATAAGCTTTTCCCGGGAGGCTGAGCAGTGTGATACCACGATAGTTCGAGCACACTCTCCGGTCCCCCTTCTTGAAGATGGGAACCACCACCCCGGTCTGCCAGTCCATGGGCACTGTTCCCGACCCCCATGCGACACTGAAAAGGCGTGTCAACCAAGACAGCCCAACAATGTCCAGCGCTTTCAGCATCTCAGGGCGGATCTCATCCACCCCTGGCGCCTTGCCACCAAGGAGCTTTTTGACTACCTTAGCGACCTCTGCCAGGGATATGGGTGAATCCACCCCAAAGTCTTCCGGCGCTGCCCCCTCTCCGGGGGACATGTTGGCCGGGTTTAGGAGTTCCTCAAAGTGCTCTTTCCACCGCCCGACGATGTCCCCAGTCCGGGTCAGCAGTTCCCCCCCCCTGCTGAGAACAGCCTGGGGTAGACCCTGCTTTCCCTTCCTGAGCCGTCGGATGGTTTGCCAGAACTTCCTTGAGGCCAACCGAAAGTCCTTCTCCATGGCCTCCCCGAACTCCTCCCATGCCCGAGTTTTAGCCTCCGCGACCATCGTCGCTGCAGCCCTTTTGGCCCGCCGGTACCCGTCAGCTGCTTCAGGAGACCCCTGGGCCAGCCAGGCCCGAAAGGCCTCCTTCTTCAGTTTGACGGCTACCCTCACCCCCGGTGTCCACCACCGGGTTCTAGGGTTGCCGCCACGACAGGCACCGATGACCTTCCGGCCACAGCCCCGAGCAGCCGCGTCCACAATAGAGGCTTTGAACAAGGTCCACTCGGATTCCATGTCCCCAGCCTCCCTCGGGATTTGTGAGAAGTTCTTCCGGAGGTGGGAGTTGAAGACCTCCCGGACAGGATCCTCTGCCAGACGTTCCCAGTTCACCCTCACTACACGTTTGGGCTTGCCAGGTCTCTCTAGCCGAGTCCCCCGCCATCTGATCCAACTGTTCCACGTCCCTAGAGCTAGTCTATGCTGCCGGCGATCGGCCCGCCCAGGTCTCCCGCCTGGCCCGCCGCCCGGTCTACATAGCACCCGACCCCGATAATTCTCCCTGCGGGTGGTGGGTCCACAGGGTGACAGCTGCTCCATGTTGTTCTTTCGGGCTGAGCCCGACCGGGCCCCATGGGCGAAAGCCCGGCCACCAGACGCTCGCCGACGAGCTCCCCTCCTGGGTCTGGCTCCGGGAGGGTGCCCCGGTTTCCCTTGTCCGGGCAAGGTGGCTACAATCCGTGGGCTGCTTATCATCAGGGTTTGTTGAACCGCTCTTAGTCTGGGCTCTCCCCCGAGACCTGTTTGCCTTGGGAGACCCTACCAGGGGCTGACGCCCCGGACAACATAGCTCCCAGGATCACTGAGCCACTCAAACTCCTCCACCACGTTAAGGTGGCGATTCATAGGAGGAGCGGCGATTCATAGGAGGAGAAATGTACAGTTTCTGCATATTACATGCATAGTCTCTTTTCAAAATAAACTGTAAAAAGGTTTACTTAGTGTGTAGATGCAACAACAACACTTAGTTAGGCTTAGGAAAATATCTTGGTTTGCGTCGGAATAAGCACATTTGTTAGATAAAATCACTATGCTTGTCACGTAACTACAGAAGTTATGTCCCAAAACTATGGAGAAAAAAAGAGTTGTGCACATATACAAAGTGATAGAATGTGCCATTGTACTGGTCACCTTTGACTGACACGTTTGCATTTTATTGCCTTTGTAAAAGCCCAGAAGAATGAGTGTGGCTCCGGCTGCTTTTGTGGGAAAAAAAGCTGAATGCAGATTGGCTAAATTGTATGTCACTCATTTATATCTGTAATCAGTAATTGGCTAAACTGCTTCTTAGACCGGTCTCTTCTGGGCCAAAAGGATTCGGCCCCAGCACAGCCAACACATGTAGACAGGTGAAGAGGAGGTGCAGGAAGTGCAGGAAAAGCAGATATGTTGCGGAGATATCCTATTTTACAAATATTACTGGCTATATTCCATATCTCGAAAACACAAATATTGACAATTTGTATAATTTATCAATATAATTAATATTAATATTTTTATACTTTTTGTGGCTCAATGTGGGTGGGGCCACTCTATTGGCCAGCCGCCACTTTGTCTTGCCCAAGGACACATCAACATGGACTAGTGGAGCAGGGGATCGTACCGCCGATCCTCTGATTGAAGGACGACCCTGCTCACCACTGAGCCACAGTCGCCCACTACATAATGCTTCATTGGTAATTACTAAGGCTGTACCGAATAGTTAAAGCTTCTTAATAACATTGACATAACAAAATAGTATCATTATGAGTCCATCCAACCATTATCGTGATGAACGATAATCTCGTCATACTACTTCATCAACTACTTCACAACTTTATATCATCACTTTCATATCACTCTACTGCACATATGAAAAGAAAGAGCTATTTTATGAAGTTTTAGAATGACTTGTTAATTTGGCGTCAAGTCAAGTCGTTGTCAAAGTTGTCAAAGTGGAGAACATTGGCATAGTTGGAGGAGGTCATCAATAAAGCAAAATTAACTAAATGTTACTATTTTATTCCATTTCAAATGATGTAATGTGTCTACATGTGTTCTTGTTATATGTCTGGATGGACAACTCAACATATTTTATTAAAAATATAACAAATAATAATTTTGTAAAAAGCCAAACACATCATCATAAAATAAATTGGAATTTGGCTGAGGCTTATGCTACTGGAGACATGGAGACTTACCAGATATCAACATCATAAATAGCTTTGAGAAGCTTTGACTGAAGGAGTTACAGTAATTACAATTACAGTTATGTTTGTCAAAGTTATGTAATGAAGAACATCATGAATTCCTTATGTGTACAAACCTGAGATCAATCAAGTGTATATTGTCCAAAGTTGTGGCTTCTTTGTCATTCTATGGACACTGAGCTGTGGAACCCCATGGAGGTTTGACAGGACCGCGTAGAGGCATCTCATCAACTCACAATGTCAGCAAGAACAAGCTTTGGTCATACACAGCATACACACTTTTCAATGTCATGCCATATTCCAATTGGTTGGTTTGGAGAATTGAGTCGTAGCAGCAGTTATTTTGTCAGAATTTTGCTCTTACATTTCTGAATGTTGACCGACTTTGATCATTACAACCTAAAACCAGCTGTCAGTCTGCGTCTCTAACTGTAGGATCTAGGACCACTAAAGATTTCCTCTCACGATTGTGAATTTTTGTGCGAGCCAGCTGAAAATCTTATAGAAGGCTTTGGAAAAGCTAAATAACAAGAGGACAGAGGAGATGATAAGAAAAGAAACAGTCAAGAATAATGAAAGACAAAATACTGAGTGAGAAGGAGACGTTGAAATGGGGGAAAGTAATCAAACTAGAGAGGACGGACAAAGACGGGAAAGGTGAGCAGGAACAATGCAAGAAAGATGAAAGAAAGAAATGAGAAAAGGATGAGAGAGGAGGGGAGCTGGACAGAACAGAAGAAAAGAAGAGAGAATTGTGGGAAAGGAGAATAGGAGGCGCGGAGGTGCAGAGCAGACGAAAGAGAAGCGATAGGGAGATGCCGTTAATTCGGAGTTCAGAGAGATTCTTTAGTTTGACACACTCGGCAGGAGGCCTTTGACTGCTGCTGCCTTTGAACTACAGTACACACACACACACACACACACACACACACATTCACGATTGGCCAAGGATAATGTTCGCTTAGAGGTAAAGCAAAACAGAGAAAAATAGTACAAATTGAGATAGCCACAGATCCTTATCTGTGTATTAATTGATATTGGTTCATCTTGTCTGTAACTATCACATTCTATCAAAGTCTGACATGGAACAAAGCTCCTGATGGTCATATTTTAGAAATCTTAACACACTACTGGGTTCCTGTAGAACAGCGGTCCTCAACCTTTTTTGCGGCAGAGACCGCTTTTGTGTCAGACAATATTTTCCTGTACCGGCCTTCACGATGTGGGCGATACATATGATAAATACAAATATAAAGTGCATGAAAATAAAACTCACCATTAGTGGGAGTCCTGAGCCTGTTTATCTGCAACGAGCAGGTCCCATCTCGGGGTGATGGGAGACAATGACACCCGATGTGTGTTCTTTATGTCCAGTCTACTCCTTAACTTAGTTTTGGTCGCTGTCACTGCAGAAAAACTGCTTCACAAAGATATGATGTTGGAAATGGAAGCAGGTTTTCAGTGTTTTTTTGGCGATTACAAGATATTCTGCCTTGATTTTAATCCAGAACACCAGCAGAGATGTTGTCTGAAACGTATTTTTAAGGCTACCGTCAGTCACTCATTGTTGCTAGCTGGTGGGTTTCATTTTTTAGGTAACATATCACGTGAGCTCTTGACATGTGTCAAGAGGCTCAGATGCACAGACGGTTGTATCCAGTCATTCTTCAAAATAAAACATCTTTCTGACCTTGATAATCAATCACATTTGTTTTCCTTCATACATACCAAAGGACCCATCTGCCCTGTCACCTTTTTTTAAAACTTCTTTCCTGCGTCCCTCTTATTTCCACCTCTCCACTTCAGCGTTTTCCTGCATTTTCCTGCCACCTCACATTATCCTCTCATTTGCTCCCCAAATATAAATAGCAGCCATTTTCCCTCTTCCTATTCCTTGTCACTGCCAGATCGCCAATGTCACATCACTGCCATATGTAAGGCTTTTCCTGTGTGTGCGTACGTGCACATGTTCCCAGTTCTGTCCTGTTCCTGTCCACATGTACTCTGTTCCTGTTTAATATTCTGCCCTCATCAGAATCACAATCACAATTATGTATTGGCCAATTACGTAAAGTAAGCCTAGCTGTTCACACCCAGGATGTTGTGGATGTATGTTCCTTACAGACTTGTGATGGTCTCGGGATGTTTGATCATAATTAACTGACATCACAAACCCTCAACAAGTAATTTGATTGATTAAAGTAAATAAAATTGCAAAGCTGAGCAAAACTCAGCTTTGACTTGGATCTTAACTCTGAACATCTTACTCTCCCGGTCATGAGAACTGGGGACTCAGTTTCAGTTTGTCAGTTTCAGTTTGTACATTCACATGCAATAAATTATGTATTTAACCTGTGTGTGCATGGGTTGTTGTTGCAGCTGGGAAACTTGAAAGCCATTTCAACCACAGCACACCGACATGCACAAAATTATCCTAGTTGGTTAATGGTTAATAATCGGTTTATGAGGGTGTCTGTACCTGTGAAGCTCCAGACTACTGGACCACTTGGATCCTGGCTAAGCACATTCTATAATACGTTTCTCTGCTAGAGTACTATTGTATTTGCTGTATTAGGTCTACTAGATTGTTAGTCTGTACTGTCTTTTCCCATCTGAATTGTTTGAGCTTGGACCTTGCGTTCACTCAAGGTGTACGGTTTGACCATGTCCTGGTTGTGAGGTTAGACCATGTCCTGGTTGTGAGGTTAGACCATGTCCTGGGTGTGAGGTTAGACCATGTCCTGGGTGTGAGGTTAGACCATGTCTTGGGTGTGAGGTTAGACCATGTCCTGGTTGTGAGGTTAGACCATGTCCTGGGTGTGAGGTTAGACCATGTCCTGGGTGTGAGGTTAGACCATGTCCTGGGTGTGAGGTTAGACCATGTCTTGGGTGTGAGGTTAGACCATGTCCTGGGTGTGAGGTTGGACCATGTCCTGGGTGTGAGGTTAGACCATGTCCTGGATGTAGACCGGACCCGATCTGTTCGCAGCACGGTACGCAAGTACCAATGTTTTGAAGTGGATGCGGGCGGCCACCGGTAACCAGTGAAGGTCGCGGAGCAGCGGAGTCGTGTGGGTAAATTTTCGGGAGGTTGAAGACCAGTCGAGCAGCTGCATTCTGGATGAGCTGTAGAGGTCGAATGACATTAGCAGGTAGACCTGCCAGGAGAGAGTTGCAATAGTCTAGCCGTGAGATGACCAGAGCCTGGACAAGAACCTGTGCCGCCTTCTGAGTGAGAAGGGGTCGTATTCTCCTGATGTTGTACAGCATGTACCTACAGGAGAGTGTTATTGCGGTAATGTTGGCAGTCAGGGAGAGTTGACTGACAGGTGTCACACCGAGGTTCCTGGCAGTCGGAGTCGGAGCCAGCACTGAGTTGTTGAAGTTAATAGTTAGGTCGTGGGTGGGAGAGCCTTTTCCTGGAAGGAGAAGAAGTTCAGTCTTGTCTGGGTTAATTTTCAGGTGGTGAGCGGACATCCACTGAGAGATGTCGGTCAGACAGGCAGAGATTCGTGCTGCTACCTGTGTTTCAGATTGGGGAAACGAGAGGATCAGTTGGGTGTCATCAGCATAGCTGTGGTAGGTGAAGCCATGCGAGCGAATGACAGAGCCAAGAGAGTTGGTGTACAGAGAGAAGAGAAGAGGACGGAGGACTGAACCCTGAGGGACCCCAGTAGTCAGAGGACAAGGCTCAGACACAGATCCTCTCCAGGTTACCCGGTAAGAGCGGTCGGTGAGGTAGGATGAGAAGAGTGAGAGTGCGGTGCCTGAGATACCCAGGTCCTGGAGGGAGGACATGAGGATCTGGTGGTTAACCTCACTGTAACTTCACTTCATGTCTCTGACCACTTCTTGCGAGGAAATACAAACTCTCGGTACCGGCGATTGTAACAGGGAACGTGAGGTCTTTGGCGAATAAGACGGAAGAGCTTGCCGCGCTAATTAAGACTGAGAGGGACTTCCCTATATGTAGCCTCATGTGTTTCACGGAGACATAACTGCACGCGGACTTTCCGGATCACAGTGCGCCCGGTTTCAGGACTGTTCTGGCTCACCGAGACGCTATACAGAGCTGTAAGAGGAGAGAACAGTAAGTCGCAGGGATGCGTCCGTATTGTTTGCTGAGGGAGTTCACGTCCGCCATTATTGTCACAGAATATATAAAGTTCTGTGTTTAGGAAGCTGTAGGCCAAACTCCAGCAGAACAATGTGAGGGAGGTGTGGACAGGGATGAAGCAGATAACTGGCTCCAAGGTTGGAGGGAGACAACCAAGGGGCTCCCTGGAGAGGGTTCAACGAGCTACACTGTTTATTCAATAGGTTTAGTTCACAGCCCTCATCTGTCTCCTCCACACAACACACCTCCCAAACACCTCCCCCTCTGTCCCTCCTGGTGAGCTGCACAAAGGGTTCAACCCCCCACCCCATGACCAGGTGAGAAGACAGCTGGAGAAGCTCCACTAAGGCAAAGCTGCAGGACCCGATGGCATCAGCCCCAGGGTTCTGAAGACCTGCGCTATCCAGCTGTTGGATGTCGTGCAGCACCTCTACAACCTGAGCCTGAGACAGGAGGAAGTCCTGGTGCTGTGGAAGACGTTCCAAAGAAGACAACTCCATCTGACCTCAAGGACTTCAGACCAGTTGCCCTCACATCCCATGTGATAAAGGTGATGGACAGGCTGGTCTTTGCTCATCTTTGACTGCAGGTAAAATCATCACTGGACCCTCTACAATTTGCTTACCAGCCTTGTGTGGGAGTGGACAACATCATCATCTACCTGCTGCAGAGAGCTCAGTCACACCCGGATTGAACCGGTGGCTCTGAGAGAATCACTTTCTTTGACTTCTCCAGTGCCTTCAAAACCATCTAACCACTGCTGCTGAGTGAGGGTAGTCAGTGTCCTCTGGATCACTGACTACCTCACAGGCAGACCACAGTATGACCGACTGGGCCGTGTGCTGTCTGGGATGGTGGTGTTGGAGCCCCACAGGGAGCTGTTCTGTCTCCCTTCCTGTTCACCCTGTACACCACTGACTTCCAGTACAACTCGGGGTCATGCCATCTGCAGAAGTTCTCTGATGACTCTGCAGTGGTCGGGTGTATTATGGATGTATGGGAAGTGGAGTACAGGGCAGTGGTGGATCACTTTGTGGAGTCGTCCGGCAGAAATCACCTGCTTCTGAACTTGGCCAAGACCAGAGAGATGGTGGTGGACTTCAGGAGGAAGACGACGGCGCCACAACCGCTGAGAGTTCAGGGAGAGGATGTGGACATGGAGGTGTCTCCATCGACAACAGTCTGAACTGGAAGGCCATCATCAACGCTGTGTACAAGAAGGGGATTGAGTCGACTTTCTTGAGGAAACTTGAATCCTTCGATATGTGCTGCAAAATGTTGGAGATGTTCTACCAGTCTGTTGGACCAGTGTTATGTACTCCGTAGTCTGCTGGGGGAGCAGCATTGGAGCCAGAGACCCCAACAGACTCACCAAACAGCAAAATCCAATCTTCTTTTCTTCCTGTGAAACAAAATATGACGTGTGCTTACGTAAGCTTGGACCAACTAATTTCAACCGACTGTTACATGACATCCATCCACTAATCAATCTTTTAGTGACAAGGGAGGTGTGTATGGAGCCACAGTCCCCTGTAGCTACATATCGCCTACATTTTAGTGGTCCAATCAAATCCGAAGAATTTTATGTAAATCCCTGTTGTAACTCTACATTACTCATATATTTTGTTTCACTGGGGAATACCTCACAATACAGACGCTGAAGATGCTCTAACAACCGTTTCACTGGGACTTGGGAGTTGATATAGTGACTGTGTGAGTTAGCAAAGAATTGCTTCTTCTCAAATAAAGCATGAAGAAAAATGTACTTGGAGTCATGTTTGGGTCCACTTGATGAATGTAAGTATAATCATGTGTGTCACTATGTGACTATGTTCCCCAGCTTGTCTATGAGTAGAAGGGTGTCCAGCAAACATAATTAAAGCTGCGAGCAGCGATGAACGGGTCCTCGCTCACCCGCGCCGGTCGGGGGCTCCGGCGGGACGCCGACCCACTCGGCCGAGAACGCGGGGCCGCTGTTCATGCATTTTACTGTTTGTCGCGTATCCCCTATATTCTTTCGCCAGTAGGCGGTGCATCGACTGCGAGTGAAAATAAGCTTGTCGATATCCTCAGGCCGCGACTTGTAACAAGCATTACAAGTTTGGGGCAGATTTGAGCAAGTCCAGTTGAGCCAGTAGGTGGTGCTTTGACTATGACTGAAATCAGACTTGTCGATATCCTCATGCCGAGACTTGTAACAAGCACGACAAGTTTGGGGCAAATTAGAGCAAGTCCAGTTGAGCCAGTAGGTGGCACTTTGATAATGTGAAGAAATACATGCACCATGTGTCTCTACGTGAAGTGTAGACCACGTTGTGTAAATGATATGTGAATCCGATGCATTTTAGGCTCATTTGTTTTGGCCAGTAGGGGTGCTTTGAGAATGTGAACAGATACATGCATCATGTGTCTCTACGTGAAGTGTAGACCATGTTGTGTAATTTTCATGTGAATCTGATGCATTTTTAGACTTATTTGTTTTGGCCAGTAGAGGCGATTTGAGAATGTGAACAGATACATGCAATCAGGCTCAAGGCCTTCTGATCATCCTGGAAAGAAGATTGAAGTCGATCGTAATTTTTTTGTGGGAGATAACGTTAAATGTTTAACGGCAAAAAGTGGCTAAAACGAGCTAAAAACGAGAACAACTGCCAACTTTGGCGAATTATTGTTAATCTAAGTAAGTGGACCTTAGGGGTCTGAGAGGCTTTTGTAGAGCAGGTGGACATGGACATGTTTGAAAAATTTCAAGTCAATCGGACATTCTGGGTGAGGGACGTCGCAGGTCAAAATTGGAGGGGGCGCTAGAGAGCAACTATGAATTGCAAAAATGTGACTTCTTGATCAGATGGCTATTTTCACCAAGCCTGACAAGCTTGCCAAAAATGGTTAGTTTTAAAAATCCCTACGTGCCCCAGAAATGCTCCCAATGTAGACGAAGCAATTTCAATAGGGTTCTCTCGGACTGACTTCGTCAGTCGCTCGGACCCTAATTACGCAATACATACGAAACAGGATACTTGTACATTCTATCACGTTCATTCCTCTAACACATAACACATATATCTCTCATCCTAACATCTACATAGTGCACACAAACAAACACATGTTATATTAGTTCCTGTATGTCCTGTATTCTCCACTGGAATGGTAAATGGTAACTGGACTCTACTTATGTAGATCTTTTCTAGTTTTCCGACCTCTAAAAGCTCTTTAATACTACATGACATCATTCACCCATTCACACCCATTCATACACTGATGGGAGGAGCTAACGTACTGCCTGCCCATCAGCAGAAACTAACATTCACACACATTCATGAACCATAGAACAGCTACGGGAGCTATTTGGCGTTAAGTGTCTTGCTCAAGGACACATCGACATGGACTAGTGGAGCCAGGGATCAAACCGCCGATCCTCTGATTGAAGGACGACCCTGCTCACCACTGACCCACTGTCACCTCCATCCCTTCGTTGCCATGCTACAGGTTATTTTTAAGTCTTAAAGGCCCTCATGAATGTGCTTCCAAACCTCATTGATTTCCTTTCTTATTATTATCGTCAGATAAAGTCTTTCTCTAATCAAATAAGATGTCATTATTTCCTTCCGACTCCGTAAAGAAGGGGCCTCTGTTTTTTTTAAAGGTTTTAAAATTAGCTTTTTTTAAACCAATAAAAAAACCATAATCTCATATTTTATCTCTTCGGGATTCTGAAAGAATTACATATACAGAGAATTGCCCGCACCTCCTGATTATGGTATCACATTGATAATTGCAATTACCCAAACGATAATGGTGCTTCCATGCATCATTTATATCATTTAAAAGTGGCCAGCTAATCTTTGCCCAGAATCTAGAATAACATTATGTGGGTAATCCATCCTTGACTGATAGAAGAAAGCTACTTTTAGAAAGGGCTTTGGTTCATACTTATTTGTAGTTATATCATAATTATATGAATTTCTATAATATGCCGTACATTTGTGTACAATGTCCTTCAATGCTACGTTGTGTCTTTTTACTACTCTTTTGACTAAAGAGCTCAGTTGTTTATGTTTTATTTGCTGATATATAAGATATTTAGTTTGAATTATAATAAGTATCTTGGACTTTTATTAATGAAAATATTATCATGTTCCAATTTTTATTTGTATAGTCTTTTTAAGTCCTCCTTGCCATGACTTTGTTTATGGCTATATTAGATTAGCTAGATTAGATTGTATAGCCCTATACCTGATGAATGTAGTCTGTTTGGGTAATTGTAGTATGAAATGAATAGGTGTTATAACTGTTGGGGATACATCCCATTCCAAATATTCTATTAAAAGTCTCTTATTTATTTTTAACAATACTATGAAAGTGGTGAGACGGAACCAGATTGGTGAAGTTCACTCGCAGATGGGTATTCTTTTTTTTTTTACAATATTTTGTGGTGAGGTTTTTTTCAATCTAAAGATTGTTTTTGTACAGTTTTTAATTTAAATACAGTGGGCTTCTTTGAGTTGTCTTCAAACATCCTGGATCCCTGTTGGAAATAAGTGTTCTCACTTTACACGTTATCTTTTGGATATCTTTGTTTCTTTATCTGATAATCAAAAGGTCAGCATGTTATACATTATTATCAGTTTAACCCTATTACCAGATGCTACTAATCTGAGGGTAACATGGGATACTCTGTAAACCCACTAGTCCTCGTGGTAAACTCTTTTTTTATTGTTCTTTTTTTTGCAAACCTTGATTTATAATCAATAGCACATAGACTCTTTGATTTGGGATTGAGACCGATCCTGAGAGGTCCATCTTTCCATCCATACCATCCTTTTGGGTAGCTAAGGTAACAAGGGTAACTCTGATTTGTTTCTTTCAACGAGCAACATGTCTGCATTGTTGTATTGTCTATATTTGTTGAGCATTCCTTAATGCCGATTGTTTGTTCACAAATTGTTTACTATTATGGGAAATTCAATCCTCGATGGACTGGCGGCCTGTCCAGGGTGTCCCCTGCCTTCGCCCTATGTCAGCTGGGATAGGCTCCAGCGCCCCGCGACCCTAATGAGGATAAGCGGTATTGAAAATGGATGGATGGATGGATGGATGGAAATTCAATCTTAATTTGCTTAATTTATTTGTATTCATGTAAAGCATGGGTGGCCAGGATTCCTATCCTGTCAGCTCTCGTCTTCCCACTGTTCCCCAAAAATGCATTGCATCCTGTAGATGTGTTTGTATAGTGTGAATTGAGTGTGTGCATGTACACCCCGGGGGCAGAAGAGGAATGGGCAAATCGAAGGATCACACCAGAGAATAAACGGATAAAAAACCTGTGGCAGGAAAAGGGAGGATGATGGAAAGAGGGGATATTTCTTTTTAAATGTATAAGCGCCTTTGTAATGAAAATGCATTGATCTTTGTTCATCAATATTCTACAGATCAGCAGAGGGCTAGGTAAGGCAGAGGTAACACAGTGGGAGACACCAACACATTTGTGTAACTACACTTCCAAGGGCCTTCCATTGACTGCATGCCTTCCTTAGCCCAGTTGGAGATGGATGAGAGGGAATACATTATTAGTCACTAAGGCTTTAGACATCACCATTCAAATCACCTTGTTCCCTTCCCTTTAAAAGCACTGCACTCTCTGCCACTGTGCTCTGGTAATTTGGTGGCAGAATGGGAGTGTTCTCTTCCTCTACCAAAGCTTCTCCCCTGAGGAACAGATGCCCATGTGCACAGAATAAGCTAATATACGGCACCTTGCATTACATTAGCTCAGAGGGAGATAACACATTTGGTTAATTAGTTTTGCTTTGGTCCTCAGAGAACAATTGCACAGTATAATAACTGGCTTATTGTTTTAGATGGTTCAATGATATTAGATGAAAAGCCAAATAAGATTTGGGAGCAAAGTGCAAGGACAGTTTGGCTCCAGTAGGGGGGCCAATCCCTGACATCTGCAGAGGATGTGGCCTGTATCCACAATCTGGTATGTTCAATGACAACACAAATACATGTATCTTAGAAACTGCTCTAAATGGCTGTGGGCTACTGTGGGTGGCTGTAGCTCACAGGGAGAGTGGTAGTCCTCCCCATAGTTGCATGTCAAAGTGTCCTTGAGCAAGACACCAAACCCCCAGTTGCTCCCCAGGTGCTTCACTGCAGCCCACTGCTCCTAAATAACTATGGATGGGTACAATGCAGAGAGGGATTTCCCCACTGTGGGATTAATAAAGCACATTTCTTTAAATAAACATATTTTTCCAGATTAAAAAAACTTCAATGAAATGCCTCTCCATTAAATTTTCAATTAAATTCAATTCAGTTTATTTTGTATAGCCCAATATCACAAATGACCTTTGACCTTTGACCTCACATCGGATCAGGAAAAACTCCACAAAAATAACCTTTGACAGGGAAAAAAGGGAAGAAACCTTCAGGAGAGCAACAGAGGAGGATCCCTCTCCCCGGATGGACAGAAGCAATAGATGTCATGTGTACAGAATGAACAGCATTTACAAAGTTACATAAACACACTACATGAATATGACAATGTATGAATGGAACTCCAATCCATGAAACAGAAGGAGGTAGAGAGGAGGGGGGGCGGGGCATCAGCAGGGCCAATGCGGGAGGCCGGCTCACCAGCATCAGACACCTCCAGGTCCAATGGACCCTATGAGACGTGAAGTCACAACGACTCCGGGGAGGAAGCAGAGTTAATAAGGTGCAATGGAGAGATGTAAATTCATCCATAAGGAGAGAGAGAAGATGAGATAGGTGCTCAGTGTATCCTAAAACATCCCCCAGCAGCCTATAAGCCTATAGCAGCATATCAAGGGGCTCGACCAGGGCAAACCTGATTCAGCCCTAACTATAAGCACTATCAAACAGGAAAGTCTTAAGTCTATTCTTGAATGAGGTGACTGTGTCTGCCTCCCGGACTGAAAGTGGAAGCTGGTTCCATAAAAGAGGAGCTTGATAACTGAAGGCTCTGGCTCCCATCCTACTTTTTAGGACTCTAGGAACCACAAGTAGCCCCGCATTTAGTGAGCGCAGCTCTCTAGTGGGGCAATATGGTACTACAAGCTCCTTAAGATATGATGGTGCATCACCAATCAAGGCTTTGTAGGTGAGGAGAAGAATTTTAAATGTGATTCTTGATTTTACAGGGAGCCAGTGCAGCGCAGCTAATACAGGAGTAATGTGATCTCTTTTCTTAGTTTTTGTGAGTACACGAGCTGCAGCATTCTGGATCAACTGGAGGGATTTAAGAGACTTATTAGAGCAGCCTGATAATAAGGAGTTGCAGTAATCTAGTCTGGAAGTAACAAACGTGTGAACCAGCTTTTCTGCATCTTTTTGGGACAAGATGTGCCTGATTTTTTAAATGTTACGTAGATGAAAAAATGCAGTCCTTTAGATTTGCTTAATGTGGGAGTTAAAGGACAAGTCTCTATCAAAGATAACTAAAGATTCTTTACAGTGGTGTTGGATGCGAGGGAAATGCCATCTACAGAAACCACATCACCAGATAATTGATCTCTGAGGTGTTCAGGGCCCAGTAAAATAACTTCAGTTTTGTCTGAGTTTAACATCAGGAAGTTGCAGGTCATCCATGTTTTTATGTCTTTAAGACATTCTTGAATTTTAGCGAGCTGGTTGGTCTCCTCTGGTTTGATCGATAGATATAATTGAGTATCGTCTGCATAGCAATGAAAGTTTATGCAGTGTTTCCTGATAATATTGCCCAAAGGAAGCATATATAAAGTAAATAAAATTGGTCCAAGCACAGAACCTTGTGGAACTCCGTGATTAACGTTGGTGGTCATTGAGGCTTCATCGTTTACAAATGCAAATTGAGATCGATCTGATAAATAGGATTTAAACCAACTTAGTGCGGTACCTGAAATGCCAATCGACTGATCCAATCTCTGTAATAGGGTGTCATGATCAATGGTGTTGAACGCAGCACTAAGGTCTAATAATACCAGTACGGACATGAGTCCTTTATCTGATGCAATTAGGAGGTCATTTGTAATTTTCACCAGTGCTGTCTCTGTGCTGTGGTGTTTTCTAAATCCTGACTGAAACTCCTCAAATAAACTATTCTGATGTAGGAAGTCGCACAACTGATTTGCGACTACTTTCTCAAGGATCTTAGAGAGGAAGGGAAGGTTAGAGATTGGTCTGTAGTTAGCCAACACCTCTGGATTAAGAGTGGGCTTCTTCAGGAGAGGTTTAATTACAGCTACTTTGAAGGAATGTGTTACATGGCCTGTTAGCAAAGACACATTAACAATATCCAGCAGAGAGGTGCCAATTAAAGGCAACACGTCTTCAAGCAGCCTCGTTGGGATGGGGTCTAAGAGACAGGTAGACGGTTTAGAAGTAGAAACCATTGAGGACAATTGGTCTAGGTTAATGGGAGAAAAGCTATCCAAATATACACCAGGGCATACAGCCGTTTCCAAGGCCACTCCTCTTGATGACAGATCGGTAGTAGTTAAGGGCAAGAGAGCATCAATCTTGCCTCTAATAGTTAAAATCTTTTCATTGAAGAAGTTCATGAAGTCATTACTACTGAGGTCTATAGGAATACACGGCTCCACAGAGCTGTGACTCTCTGTCAGCCTGGCTACAGTGCTAAAGAGAACCCTGGGGTTGTTCTTATTTTTCTCTATTACTGATGAGTAATAGGCTGCTCTGGCATTACGGAGAGCCTTTTTATATGTTTTAAGACTATCTCGCCAAACTAAGCGTGATTCTTCCAGATTGGTAGAACGCCATATGCTTTCAAGCTTTCGTGAAGTTTGCTTTAGGTCGCGGGTCTGAGGGTTCTACCAGGGAGCAAACCTCCTTTGCCTCACTGTATTTTTCTTCAGTGGGGCTATCAAGTCTAGTGTCATTCTCAGTGAGCCTGTAGCACTATCGACAATATGATTAATCTGGGACGGACTAAAGTTAGCACAGGAGTCCTCCGTCACATTGAGACGTGGTATTGAATCAAATGCAGAAGGAATCGCTTCTATAAATTTAGCTACAGCACTGTCAGTTAGACATCTGGTGTAGAAACTTTTGACTAACGGTGTATACTCCGGGAGTATAAACTCAAAAGTTATGAGGTAATGGTCTGACAGAAGAGGGTTCTGTGGGAAGACCTCCAAATGCTCAATGTCAATGCCATATGTAAGAACAAGGTCGAGGGTGTGGCCAAAGCAGTGAGTGGGTTTCTGTACTCTCTGACAGAAGCCAATCGAGTCCAACAATGAGATAAATGCAGTACTAAGGCAATCATTGTCAATATCCACATGAATCTTAAAATCTCCTACAATAATAACCTTATCAGTTTTAAGGACTAAACTTGATAAACACTCAGAAAATTCAGATATAAATTCTGAATATGGACCTGGTGGCCGGTACAGTATAACAAATAGAATTGGCTGTAATGTTTTACAGGTTGGATGTGAAAGACTAAGAACAAGGCTTTCAAATGAGTTGTAGTTTAGTTTAGGTTTAGGATTCATTAATAGGCTTGAGTCAAAGATGGCTGCTACTCCACCTCCTCGGCCGGTGCCTCGAGGAATGTGAGTATTAATATGACTTGGAGGAGTTGATTCATTTAGGCTGACATATTCTTCATGCCTCAGCCAGGTTTCAGTAAGACACAATAAATCAATGTGATTGTCTGATATTAAATCATTTACTAATACAGCTTTAGATGACAGAGATCTAATATTTAGGAGTCCACATTTAATTCTCTTCTTTTGTTGCACTGTGGCAGTAGTGATGTTAACCTTTATGAGGTTATTTTGTATGACTCCTCTTCTGGTTACTTTTGATTTAATTAATTTAAGTGGCCGTGGGACAGACACAGTCTCTATAGAGTTAAGGTTAAGGGTGGGTAACTGCTCGAATGGAAGTGCAGAGAAGGCTGGAAGACTACAACTCTGCTTCTGCTTCCTGATCTGAACTCTGGGTCATGGATTAAGTCCGCTAATCAACTTGGCCATGTTCACAGAAATGAGACGCGCTCCATCCCAAGTGGGATGAATGCCGTCTCGACTCATCAGATCAGGTTTTCCCCAGAAAGTCTGCCAGTTATCTATGTAGCCCACATTGTTTGCTGGGCACCACCTGGACAACCAGCGGTTGAATGACGACATGCGGCTATACATGTCATCATTGATCAGATTGAGGAGAGGGCCAGAGAAAACTACGGTGTCCGACATTGTCTTGGCATAAGTACACACCGATTCCACATTAATTTTAGTGACCTCCGACCGCCGCAGTCGGGAGTCATTACCGCCGGCGTGTATTATAATCTTACTGTAACTACGCTCATCTTTAGCCAGCAGTTTTAAACAAGATTCAATGTCGCCTGCTCTGGCCCCCGGGATGCATATGACTTTGGTCCCTGGCTTCCCTATCTTCTTGTTTCTGACTATGGAGCTACCTATAACCAGAGTGGGTTTCTCAGCGGGTGCGTCGCTGAGTGGGGAAAACTGGTTCGAAACGTGAAGAGGTTGGTGGTGCTTAGTGGGCTTCTGTTTAGACTTCAAACCCCTTTGAACAGTCACCCAGCCATCCGGCTGCTCGGGGACTGCCGGGGGACAGCTAACAGAGGCTAAAGCTAAAGGCCTTCACTGGTTACCGGTGGCCGCCCGCATCCGCTTCAAAACATTGGTACTTGCGTACCGTGCTGCGAACAGATCGGGTCCGGTCTACATCCAGGACATGGTCAAACCGTACACCCCACCCCGTTCACTTTGCTCGGCTTCTGCCAATCGGCTTGTAGCTCCTTCACTTCGAGCTAAACACTCAACAAAGTCACGACTGTTTGAACAGTCAGAAGAAAGTCGCAAACTAAAAACACATCTTTTTCGACTATACCTTGATTAAGGAAGGTAGCGCCGTAGTAGCACTTAAATGTCTCTTACTGATAGCACTTTGTAGTTTAACGTCATTGAAGAAATTGTACTATCTTGATTCTTGTTGTTCTGAGTTTGGACTCATGGTTTAATGCACTTATTGTAAGTCGCTTTGGATAAAAGCGTCAGCTAAATGACATGTAATGTAATAATGTAATGTAAAAGAACGTGTGCCCATCTGTGTGCCCAAGGGCATGTTGGTCTTAAAATGAAATGATGTCAGACGCATTGTTGAGGCAGCAGAAAATGATTGCACCATTGACCAACCAAAACCTGGTTGAATGTTGCTGTATTTTCCTGCTATTTAAATAGCGTATTGCTCAGATAGTAAGATGTGCTTTCATAGACAAAATGCCAAAGATTGCAGTTCATTGAATGGCAATTCCTGTTCAAAACCAAGGTGTCACTTTTGACTACCAGCTGAAAACTGATAAATATATCAAGACAAATATTCAGTCACCTGAGGAATGTTGCAAATAAATAAACTCAAATAAATATCTTTCCTATACTTGGAAATGGTTAATTAATTATGTTGTGTAATTATTATTATTATCCCATTTAGATAATCTGCAATGCTCTTTATTCTCAAAACTCTGCAGCAAGACTACTCACTACGTCTTCATATCGGTGATGTTCCTTGACTCTGTTCCAATTAAATGTAGGATTCAATTCAAGATCCTACTCCTCCGCTTTAAGGCCTTGAATAGTCTTGCTCCGTATGAGTGAATTACAAATGCCGTATATCTCTGCTTGGCCCCAGATCCTCTGAACATGGCCTTGTACTTTGTTCTAGACTTTAAACATGAGGTGACTGAGTGTTTCCTTCTCATGTTTCCTATTTTGTGCTATGATGGTCTGCTTGTCTGGTTGTTATTGTGCTATTTTCTCACGTTTGTGTATTTGTAAATTGTTCTTTTAATAATATATTCTTCAATTCAGTTTATTTTGTACAGCCCAATATAACAAATTTGCCTCAGAGGGCTTTACAATCTGTACACATACGACATCCCTGGCCTTTGACCTCACATCGGATCAGGAAAAACTCCCCAAAAATAACCTTTGACAGGGAAAAAAGTGAAGAAACCTTCAGAGGAGGATCCCTTTTATAAGGCACTTTGAAACATAGGTCTTTGAAAGGTGCTATATGAATAAAATGTTACATATTTTCTTAACTTAACTAAATTTAGATCCATGTTTTCACAGGCTCAGTGGTTCTCTGTCAGACAAGTAAGTGTACACTTGGTGAAGTGCGCTTTTAAAGGAATTAAAGGGGCACTTTATAAGGCACCTTATCTCTAAATACCAAATGGCTGTGTATGAGGATACAAAAGAACACCCTCTGAAAGTGCTGCTTTGCCAGTTTAAATAAAGACCTTTAATCTTGATCCTACTTAACACTTAAAAACCTCAATCAAATTGTGTAAGACAGGTCCTGAAGACACAGCACTACCCCAAGAGACAATGGAAGGTTAACATGCAGGATATCAACGGCAGAGTTGAGGTCAATACCATGAGAGAAATCATTGGTCACAGCCCCTGACTGACTCTCCTGTCCTTCTTTTTTGATTTGGAAACAATATTAATTCCCATTTTATTTTGATAGAGGAGTAATAGGAATAGTTATCACAGTGGCTCTCAACAAGAACATGCAATAAGTGGCTGAATGCCTAATCCCAAACGTTCCACATCTGCATGCAAATGCTTATTATATAATAAACAAAACCGCATTGATAAAAATAACTCTCTGAATAGATCTTGGATAGTGCGTCGAATCAAATGACTTAATTGTGTTGATCATAAAATGAATCAAAGACAAAGCAGATGTGTTACCACGTACAGGAAAGAGCTAATGTTGTTTTGAAAATTAATTTAGAATATGAAAGAAATAGGACTATTACACTCTTCCTCTCTCCTTTTCTCTTTTTCCCACACACAATAGTTCACACAAATGTGTGAGAGAGAGAGAAGGGGGATGAGTGAGGGAGAGAGAGAAGGAGATAGAGAGAGGGAGAAAGAGAGAGGGGGAGAGGGAGAAGGAGATAGAGAAAGGGAGAGAGAGATAGAGGGAGAGAGAGGGAGAGGGGAGAGAGAGAGGGGGATGAGAGAGAGGAGAGAGGGAGAGCGAAATAGAGAGAGAGAGAGAGAGAGAGAGAGAGAGGGGGGGATGAGAGAGGAGAGGAGAGAGAGAGGGAGAGAGGAGGGGGAAGGGGAGGGGGTGAGAGAACAAAGAAGGAACAGCGGGAGTTGTACTCCTTTTATAAAACCCTCGTGTGATTGGTTGCTGTGTATCTAAGAGATGGGGGAGAGTGTTCCCAAAAAACAACCAATTGCTGCTATTGATACAGATACTACGAGGATCCCATTGGCTTGCCTCACAACCAATTGACCAATTGAACTGCGCTGCCCAAATATGGATGTGTGTTAGCCCGGTCACCATCAAATCACCAGGGGCTCTTCTTTGATTCTTTGAACCTCTCGACTGCACTGTTTTCTCTTTTTTTCCTTCTTTCTTAGAGGAAATGAAGTTCAGGGTGCATACTAAGGACGACATCATTTCAAAGGGTGCTCTCTATATTAAACTCAGTGCAGTAAACGGCAGCATTCAATACATCAATATGACAATTATTAACTATAAATGAAAAGCAACCAAACATACTGATGCTGCTCCTACCATTTAAAAGTCAAGACATTTTTTTCTTACCAAAAGTATCACAGATTTCAATCTTCTGCTTTTTAATCTATAAATCCCTCCATTTCCTGTTCTTTAATGTACACTTGTATTAATCCCACAGTTGGTAAATCCTTCTCTGCATTGTACCCATCCTTAGTTATTAAGGAGCAGTGGGCTGCAGGGAGCAACTGGGGGTTCAGTGTCTTGCTCAAGGACACTTCAACATGAACTATGGGGAGAGCGGGGATCGAACCGGGGACCTTGTGGTTACAGGACGACCACTCTCCCCATGAGCTGCAGCCAGCCACCCACCCACATCCCATTCATAAGCGAATTGGAATTAATGGTAAAATTCAGGAATCTTCCTTCAATCTGGTAAGTTCTCCCTTTTTGTAGTTCCCGCTGCAGTAGGCGTCACCAGGAACACATTTAGCCATAAAGACTCTAAGACTGGACCCGAATAATCGACTTTTCGGGTATTTAGTTGGGTAGGTATAGTAGATATCGATTTTGGAAAATGCGTCTTATTCAATAACTACAAATACATAGACTAATATTGTAGAATAACAGAATCCTTGAAAATGAACTGAAAGTGAATGAACTGAGACTGAAGGAGACATGTTGCTGGACAAGCCCATCCACTACAGCCGAGAACCGAGGCATGGAGACCCTAGCCCTCCAGGCTGGAGCCTGTGTCAAATCCATGAGGAGCTCCAGCCTCCCTACGAGCTAGCTAGTATTCCATGGCAACTGCAAAACCTCGGGAGGCCAATCCGTGGTCTTCTGGACAGCCCTGCGTGACTCAGACTCACAAGATGAAAAGAATACCAGTCACGGCTGGTAAATCGTGTTTGTTCACAGCTACAAGCTTTTAGTGGCTCTGGTAATGGAATCAGTGACGACCCAGCTGCCTAGCAGATATCATGAGTTTATGATTTCATTTAGTGAGCGACACACAGACTCAGTACCAAGACGTTATAAAATACATCTTCCTTGAGAGGAAACATGTCTGCTGTGTGGCAGTTCATTGATCTCATTACTGAAGCAATGCGATGTTAGGTTGACGCCTCAAATCAGGCAACAATGACACCAAACATGAGCTGATGCGGTTTTCAAAAGTATACATTCACAGTGTTATTTCAACTTCAAATACTTTTGTACATCGTGAAAACTACTAATTTGAAAAAGACATATTGGGTTTTTTTGTTCTCACAAATATGGGATTGTTATTTATAGACTTAGCTCAAAGCTAGGATGTGTTGTAGCCTTAAATTGTTCCGATGACATACAATTGGTTTTACGTGGTAAACGTTTGTATTATAGCCGGTTCCTAATGTCTGCAAGTTGAAATGTGGGTTAAATTCATGTATAGGACAATTCTAATAAAGTTTACATTATGTCTTTGGTTCAAATCCCACACTTTTCCTACATACACTTCTTTTAATGAAATACTTAATACTCAGTTCTGCAAAAAAGCAGTACTACCTAGCAGGACTAGTCACTGTGAGCTCCTACAGGCTCTGCTACAGGCTCTAGCCCCCCACAGTCCTGTTCAGGCAAGTAGATAAAGAACATGTTCATTTGCACTGAACTGAAGTGACGTTGTGTGACTCTCGTTGTCCGCTGCATTCATTGTGTGAGGCAGGCAGTGCTGAACGCTTTTCACACTGTTGCCATTCAAGATGCTGCTAACACATGACCGTCTCACATGACCGTCTCACATGACCGCCTCACATGACCGCCTCACATGACCGCCTCACATGACCGCCTCACATGAGCGTTATTCAGTCCACCAGTAGAGATGACAGTGTTATTCAGTCCACCAGTAGAGATGACAGCGTTATTCAGTCCACCAGTAGACATGACAGTGTTATTCAGTCCACCAGTAGAGATGACAGTGTTATTCAGTCCACCAGTTGAGATGACAGTGTTATTCAGTCCACCAGTAGAGATGACAGTGTTATTCAGTCCACCAGTAGAGATGACAGTGTTATTCAGTCCACCAGTAGACATGACAGTGTTATTCAGTCCACCAGTAGAGATGACAGTGTTATTCAGTCCACCAGTAGACATGACAGTGTTATTCAGTCCACCAGTAGAGATGACAGTGTTATTCAGTCCACCAGTAGAGATGACAGTGTTATTCAGTCCACCAGTAGAGATGACAGTGTTATTCAGTCCACCAGTAGAGATGACAGTGTTATTCAGTCCACCAGTAGAGATGATAGTGTTATTCAGTCCACCAGTAGAGATGACAGTGTTATTCAGTCCACCAGTAGACATGATAGTGTTATTCAGTCCACCAGTAGACATGACAGTGTTATTCAGTCCACCAGTAGAGATGACAGTGTTATTCAGTCCACCAGTAGACATGATAGTGTTATTCAGTCCACCAGTAGAGATGACAGTGTTATTCAGTCCACCAGTAGAGATGATAGTGTTATTCAGTCCACCAGTAGACATGACAGTGTTATTCAGTCCACCAGTAGACATGATAGTGTTATTCAGTCCACCAGTAGACATGACAGTGTTATTCAGTCCACCAGTAGAGATGACAGCGTTATTCAGTCCACCAGTAGAGATGACAGTGTTATTCAGTCCACCAGTAGAGATGACAGTGTTATTCAGTCCACCAGCTTGCTGGCTGAAAATCAACACCGAGTCCTTTTGTACGTCTCAATTGCTGACTGTGATGGATATAAATAACTTGCATGGCCCATTACGCTCATCACACGCTGACAGAAACACACCAGGTTACACGTGCACAACTACCTGAATTAGCAGAATGGAACGGATACTTTGTAGAGAGCACATTGACTCGGTCAAGGTTGCTGATCTGTTGTTGTAGTGCAGAGAGGACGGACCGATACACTCACTTTGGAACACACACACACGCACAAACACAGACGCACGCACACACGCACACACACACGCACGCACACACACTACACACACACGCACACACACACACACACGCACACACACACGCACACACACGCACGCACACACGCACACACACCACACACACGCACACACACACACACGCACGCATACACACACACACACACGCACGCACACACGCACACACACCACGCACACACACTACACACACACGCACACACACACCGCACACACACACGCACACACACACGCACACACACACACGCACGCACACACGCACACACACCACACACACGCACACACACACACGCACGCATACACACACACACGCACGCACACACGCACACACACACACACGCACACACACACACATTGAGAGTTGAAACACTTTTGACACATTTTGTTTGCCACTTGTTTAGGACTCAAATAAGGTTTCATGTTTTGAAGTCAAAAGCTTTTGCAGTGTGTGAATATTGTTTGTGAAGTAGCAAAACAGAAACGTATCCCCGGCTGTGCTAGCCCTAGTTGATGTGTCCTTCCCCCTGAATGGCTCCCTGTAGCTGTGTCGACGGCATATGAGATTCTATCCATCCATCCATTTTCAATACCGCTTATCCTCATTAGGGTCGCGGGAGCGCTGGAGCCTATCCCAGCTGACATAGGGCGAAGGCAGGGGACACCCTGGACAGGCCGCCAGTCCATCGAGGGCACATATGAGATTCTAATTCAGCTAAATTAAATGTAATGTAATTATAAAGAGTATAAAGATTTGAAGATTCATTTGCTGAAATTAAATATGTGGAAGCCTGTAGCTTGATTTCTAGAAGTAATTAAATGTTGATTCATGCTAAAGAAAAAAATCATTCAAGATATGTAGACAACTTAAAAATGAGTTCCTGTTTAAGCGTATCAAACATTAGTGTACCAATTAACTATGTTTGAACACAGTGGGAGGAATTATGTGAATGTGATATTAACATGTTTATTTTTTCCCTCCAAACAAACATGATGAGTCTCTTACTTTGAAAGGAAAAAGGTGAAGATGGGTTATGTATTTTAAACAGTTTAGATGTTGATTTTCAAAGTGCACCGGCTTGTGTGAATTAAAGAAACGACAATGACAGGACACCATTAGGCAATCATGTCAGGTATACACAACATGTAGTTAATGGACTGTATTCTTTGGTAAAATACATTTTATTTGACTGAGCAATAGTGGCAGATGTCCTCCCACAGTAGCAGAATAATTAAGCTTCAAGTGTAGCCTTCATAAATACACACGTGTGACACGACATGTGCAAAGTTGATTTATTGTTACATTTTGTCTCACACTTGTAGTTGAAAAAGCAAATCAAGTGGTTGATGTCCTGCCTGTCACAGTTTGATGAGCCTATTTGATGTTCACACTTTGACTTTCAGGTGTTTCACCTCCACGGGGAGACATGGAGAGGGAGTGCTGTGCGTTTGCCAAGTGTAAGCCGGTTGTGTGTGTGTTTACACACAATATGTTTAGAGACTCTAACTAATCCCATGAAGCTAAATGGGCCTGTTAGTCTATCTTTGTATACAGGATATGTTAATCTGTTGGCAGTCTAAGATGCCCAGTGCATGCTGGGATATATGCTCCACCCACCTACCCCAGCACTTGATGATAAATGACTGATGTCTGTAACCCAACAAAGGCATCATAAATCAAGAAGCCTATTTGTAAGACTGAAATTTAAATTATTTCTGCATTTTTAAGGAAAAAAGTAAATCTCCACCAGCCATGCAGCACATGCACATGTTTTAGCCACAATCCCACTCAAACGGCTCTTTCTCTCTTAATGACCTGCTTTTTGAAAAGCTACATTTGATCAGCTGTCACCACCTTTCTTTACATTTGTTCCTTTCTTTTCCTCCCTCTCATCTCCCCTTCAGCCAGCCACAGAATGTTGTGTCCAATGAAGCAGAAACAGTCGTCAACAGAGAGAAGAAATGGTCCTTGTGCTCCGGTTCTCCCGACAGGATGTTTCTTTGTTGGCCCCGCCCCCTGGCAGGCACCAGAACATTTGGTACTTTTCAAGTTTATTCGACCAACCTCTGAATCACCATGTTTCATTTCTACATTACTTGACTTAACTGCCAACAGAACTGACTGGCTGGTGGTAATGTGCTATTGTCATATTTTAAATTGTCAGCTTAATTTTTCAACTATAGCTTAGCCAATAAACTAATCTGCAACATGCAAATTAACATTGACAATTGACAGGAAAGTGAATGAGTTAATTACTGAATGTGGTTTGTTGAGTTACCTGCAATTACCTTCATATTTACTCCTGGACATTTTGTACATTTCTGCTCATTTAAATAAAATATTTCATAAAAATACCAAGGTAGAACATTATACTGCTCAAATTATGAGCACATGTTACCAAATGAATGAGCAAAGCATGTAAATATCTTCACTGTCCCATCAATACACACTCCAAAGTCTTCAAATGCAGACGCGTTGTCAGTGGTTATGAATGATAACTGGACTCTTTTCTAGTCATCCGACCACTTAAAGTTTTAAAACTACATGACATCACTCATACCCATTCATGCTCTGATGGGAGGAGCTACCGTGCAAGGGGTCACCTGCCCATCAGATCTAATCAGTCATACTCTGCAGGGGTTAAGTGTTTTGCCAAAGGACACATTAACCGGGGATCGAACCACCGATCCTGTGATTGGAGGACGGCCGTGCTCCCCTCTAGAGGCAGGACGGACGCTCCGTTTCCAGTTGTGACATGCACACAGTGTCTTTTCAAAATAAAACTTTCATCATAGGTTTAGGGAACAAAACTACTTGCTTTAGAAAAAGATCACGGTTTGTGTTAAAATAATATATTAACATCAATATTGTTCCATACAATATACTCAGTTGTTACTTAAAGTATTGAGGCAGCATTGGCCAATGAATTGGTTTCACAGGGGCCATGAACAGCAATCAGTCTCCTGGGTCCACGTGGACCTGATCCCCACGCAGACCTGATCCCCACGCGGACCTGCTCCATACATGGACCTGCTCCCTACATGGACCTGCTACGCACGCGGAACTGCTCCCCACGCGGACCTGCTCCCCACGTGGACCTGCTCCCCACGTGGACCTGCTCCCCACGCGGACCTGCTCCCTACATGGACCTGCTCCCTATATGGACCTGCTCCCTACATGCCTGCTCCCCACGCGGACCCACTCCCCACGTGGACCTGCTCCCTACATGGACCTGCTCCCTACATGGACCTGCTCCCTATGCGGACCTGATCCCTACATGGACCTGCTCCCTATGCGGACCTGCTCCCTACATGGACCTGCTCCCTACATGGACCTGCTCCCTATGCGGACCTGCTGCCTACATGGACCTGCTCCCTACATGGACCTGCTCCCTATATGGATCTGCTCCCCACGCGGACCTGCTCCCCACGCGGATCTGCTCCCTACATGGACCTGCTCCCACGCGGACCTGCTCCCTACATGGACCTGCTCCCTACATGGACCTGCTACGCACGCGGAACTGCTCCCCAAGCGGACCTACTCCCTACATGGACCTGCTCCCTACATGGATCTGGTCCCCACGCGGATCTGCTCCCCACGCGGACCTGCTCCCCACGTGGACCTGCTTCCCACGCGGACCTGCTCCACACGCGGACCTGCTCCCCACATGGACCTGCTCCCCACGCGGACCCACTCCCCACGTGGACCTGCTCCCTACATGGATCTGCTCCCCACGCGGACCTGCTCCCCACGCGGACCTACTCCCTACATGGACCTGCTCCCTACATGGACCTGCTACGCACGCGGAACTGCTCCCCACGCGGACCTGCTTCCCACGCGGACCTGCTCCCCACGCGGACCTGCTCCCCACGTGGACCTGCTCCCCACGCGGACCTGCTCCCTACATGGACCTGCTCCCTATATGGACCTGCTCCCTACATGCCTGCTCCCCACGCGGACCCACTCCCCACGTGGACCTGCTCCCTACATGGACCTGCTCCCCACGCGGACCCACTCCCCACGTGGAACTGCTCCCTACATGGATCTGCTCCCCACGCGGACCTGCTCCCTACATGGACCTGCTCCCTATATGGACCTGCTCCCTACATGCCTGCTCCCCACGCGGACCCACTCCCCACGTGGACCTGCTCCCTACATGGACCTGCTCCCCACGCGGACCCACTCCCCACGTGGAACTGCTCCCTACATGGATCTGCTCCCCACGCGGACCTGCTCCCCACGCGGACCTGCTCCCTACATGGAACTGCTCCCCACGCGGACCTGCTCCCTACATGGACCTGCTCCCTACATGTACCTGCTACGCACGCGGAACTGCTCCCCACGCGGACCTGCTCCCCACGTGGACCTGCTACCCACGTGGACCTGCTCCCTACATGGACCTGCTCCCTACATGGACCTGCTCCCTATGCGGACCTGCTCCCTACATGGACCTGCTCCCTACATGGACCTGCTCCCTACATGGACCTGCTCCCTATGCGGACCTGCTCCCTACATGGACCTGCTCCCTATGCGGACCTGATCCCTACATGGACCTGCTCCCTATGCGGACCTGCTCTCTACATGGACCTGCTCCCTACATGGACCTGCTCCCTATGCGGACCTGCTCCCTACATGGACCTGCTCCCTACATGGACCTGCTCCCTATATGGATCTGCTCCCCATGCGGACCTGCTCCCCACGCGGACCTGCTCCCTACATGGACCTGCTCCCCACGCGGACCTGCTCCCTACATGGACCTGCTCCCTACATGGACCTGCTACGCACGCGGAACTGCTCCCCACGCGGACCTGCTTCCCACGCGGACCTGCTCCCCACGCGGACCTGCTCCCCACGTGGACCTGCTCCCCACGCGGACCTGCTCCCTACATGGACCTGCTCCCTATATGGACCTTCTCCCTACATGCCTGCTCCCCACGCGGACCCACTCCCCACGTGGACCTGCTCCCTACATGGACCTGCTCCCTTCATGGACCTGCTCCCTACATGGACCTGCTCCCTACGCGGACCTGCTCCCTACATAGACCTGCTCCCTATGCGGACCTGCTCCCTACATGGACCTGCTCCCTATGCGGACCTGCTCCCTACATGGACCTGCTCCCTACATGGACCTGCTCCCTATGCGGACCTGCTCCCTACATGGACCTGCTCCCTACATGGACCTGCTCCCTATGCGGACCTGCTCCCTACATGGACCTGCTCCCTACATGGACCTGCTCCCTATGCGGACCTGCTCCCTACATGGACCTGCTCCCTACATGGACCTGCTCCCTATGCAGACCTGCTCCCTACATGGACCTGCTCCCTATGCGGACTTGCTCCCTACATGGACCTGCTCCCTATGCGGACCTGCTCCCTACATGGACCTGCTCCCTATGCGGACTTGCTCCCTACATGGACCTGCTCCCTATGTGGACCTGCTCCCTACATGGACCTGCTCCCTATGCGGACCTGCTCCCTACATGGACCTGCTCCCTATGCGGACCTGCTCCCTACATGGATCTGCTCCCTACATGGACCTGCTCCCTATGCAGACCTGCTCCCTACATGGACCTGCTCCCTATGCGGACTTGCTCCCTACATGGACCTGCTCCCTATGCGGACCTGCTCCCTACATGGACCTGCTCCCTATGCGGACTTGCTCCCTACATGGACCTGCTCCCTATGTGGACCTGTTAGTTGAAAACGTTGTGCGTCTTTTCAGGAGATTGAAAACGCTGAAATCTTTGCTTTAACAAATGCTGTTTGCGTATTCATCGAAATTGATATAAATATCCATTTATTTGCCTCATTATATCGTACAAGGTACAACATCAGACGGCTGAGAGGCTGCGCACATTTACACACCAGGAACAGCAGCTCAACATCATTGATTATTACAAGAAACCAAAAGTTGACTTGTATTAAATGTTTCTAAATGCACTCACAGCGTGCCATAATGTCCTGAGGCTCATATAAAACCCCACGGCAACATGCATGAACCCTGGTAGGGTCCAACATGTACTGTATGTACTGTATATTGGTACATAAATCAATTTCATGTTGGAATAACCAAATCCTGATGGACATCTACGTGTTACCACATCGTGTTTTCTGCCATCAAGAGTAAAAGAATGTGTTTTGATGGAAGCAAACGCTGCCATCTCTGACCTGAGGGCTCAATGCTGGCTGATCAATGTTGTCCCTGTGCTACTGTACAACCTGCCTCTCTGCCTCTCTGCCTCTCTGCCTCTTCTCTGCCTCTCTGCCTCTTCTCTGCCTCTCTGTCTCTCTTCCTCTTCTCTGCCTCTCTGCCTCTCTGTATCTCTGCCTCTCTGCCTCCCAGCCTCTCTGCCTCTTCTCTGCCTCTCTGCCTCTTCTCTGCCTCTCTGTCTCTCTGCCTCTCCTCTGCCCCTCTGCCTCTCTGTCTCTCTGCCTCTTCTCTGCCTCTCTGCCTCTCAGCCTCTGCCTCTTCTCTGTCTATCTGCCTCTCTTTCTCTCTGCCTCTCCTCTGCCTCTCTGCCGCTCTGCCTCTCTGTATCTCTGCCTCTCTGCCTCTTCTCTGCCTCTCTGTATCTCTGCCTCTCTGCCTCTCAGCCTCTCTGCCTCTTCTCTGTCTCTCTGCCTCTCTGCCTCTCCTCTGCCTCTCTGCCTCTCTGTCTCTCTCCCTCTCTGCCTCTCTGTCTCTCTGTCTCTCTGCCTCTCCTCTGCCTCTCTGCCTCTCTGTCTCTCTGCCTCTCTGCCTCTCTGTCTCTCTGTCTCTCTGCCTCTCCTCTGCCTCTCTGCCTCTCTGTCTCTCTGCCTCTCTGCCTCTCTGTCTCTCTACCTCTCCTCTGCCTCTCTGCCTCTTCTCTGTCTCTCTGCCTCTCTGCCTCTCTGTCTCTCTGCCTCTCTGTCTCTCTGCCTCTCTGTCTCTCTGTCTCTCCTCTGCCTCTCTGTCTCTCTGTCTCTCTGCCTCTCTGCCTCTCTGCCTCTCTGCCTCTCTGCCTCTCTGTCTCTCTGTCTCTCCTCTGCCTCTCTGTCTCTCTGCCTCTCTGCCTCTCTGTCTCTCTGTCTCTCTGCCTCTCCTCTGCCTCTCTGCCTCTCTGTCTCTCTGTCTCTCTGCCTCTCTGCCTCTCTGCCTCTCTGCCTCTCTGTCCCTCTGTCTCTCTGCCTCTCCTCTGCCTCTCTGCCTCTCTGTCTCTCTGCCTCTCTGTCTCTCTGCCTCTCTGTCTCTCTGTCTCTCTGCCTCTCCTCTGCCTCTCTGCCTCTCTGTCTCTCTGCCTCTCTGTCCCTCTTCCTCTCCTCTGCCTCTCTGCCTCCCAGCCTCTCTGTCTCTTCTCTGTCTCTCTGCCTCTCTGCCTCTTTGTCTCTCTGCCTCTCCAGACAATTCTCTATAAATACCGACCCACTGGGCTAATTTAATAAAAGCCTTTTCTATGTTACCATGGAGACACACCAGGTAATTACACCCACAGCCTGGCCTACACGCACATGTTATTATGGGATACAGAATTGATCTGAGCGTGCCCAGGGGTTGCCTAGGAGACGGATGGCCACCGCCAAGTGTTTTGTCTCCCGTGGCCATGGAAACGCAAGGCAAACGAGCGCGTTAACGAGGCAGCACACACACACACACACACATACACACACTTTCAATTCAATTCAGTTTATTTTGTATAGCCCAATATCACAAATTACAAATTATCCTCAGAGGGCTTTACAATCTGTACACATACGACATCCCTGACCTTTGACCTCACATCGAATCAGGAACAACTCCCCAAAAATAACCTTTGACAGGGAAAAAAGGGAAGAAACCTTCAGGAGAGCAACAGAGGAGGATCCCTCTCCCCGGATGGACAGATGAATAGATGTCATGTGACCAGATGAACAGAGTTACAGAGTTACATAAACACATTACATGAATATGACAATGGATGAAACAGAAGGAGGTAGAGAGGAGGGGGGGCGGGGCATCAGCAGGGCCAATGGGAGGCCGGCTCACCAGCATCAGACACCTCCAGGTCCAATGGACCCTATGAGACGTGAAGTCACAACGACTCCGGGGAGGAAGCAGAGTTAATAAGGTGCAATGGAGAGATGTAAATTCATCCATAAGGAGAGAGAGAAGAGGAGATAGGTGCTCAGTGTATCCTAAAACATCCCCCAGCAGCCTATAAGCCTATAGCAGCATATCTAGGGGCTGGACCAGGGCAAACCTGATTCAGCCCTAACTATAAGCACTATTAAACAGGAAAGTCTTAAGTCTATTCTTAAATGAGGTGACTGTGTCTGCCTCCAGGACTGAAAGTGGAAGCTGGTTCCATAAAAGAGGAGCTTGATAACTGAAGGCTCTGGCTCCCATTCTACTTTTTAGGACTCTAGGAACCACAAGTAGCCCCGCATTTAGTGAGCGCAGCTCTCTAGTGGGGCAATATGGTACTACAAGCTCCTTAAGATATGATGGTGCATCACCAATCAAGGCTTTGTAGGTGAGGAGAAGAATTTTAAATGTGATTCTTGATTTTACAGGGAGCCAGTGCAGAGCAGCTAATACAGGAGTCATGTGATCTCTTTTCTTAGTTTGTGTGAGTACACGAGCTGCAGCATTCTGGATCAACTGGAGGGATTTAAGAGACTTATTAGAGCAGCCTGATAATAAGGAGTTGCAGTAATCTAGTCTGGAAGTAACAAACGCGTGAACCAGCTTTTCTGCATCTTTTTGAGACAAGATGTGCCTGATTTTTTAATCAGGAACGCACACACACATACACACACACACACATACACACGCACACACACACACACACACACACTATTGATGAACAGATTGGCTAATTTAGCCTTTAATCAAATAGCCAGATAATCACGAGACAAGAGTCCTCTTTGTCTCTGACTCCTGTTCAACAGCAGCCGTTTCATTTCAATGCACGAGTCAACACACTCAGTCAATTGTTTGGCCTTTTCGGGTCGCTGAGGAACAACAAAGTAATAGAAAAGAGCAGTAGAGAAGGAGAGGGAGAGGAAGAAAGCTGGCTGCAACCTTTTAACGCCTTCATTGAAAACCCTGGTGTGTTTTTAAGTTGTTTCATTATTAAGACCAGGTGGAGAGAGAGAGAGAGGATTTGTGTGTGTTATTTCATTATTAGTAGGGGAGGAGGGGGCCGAGTGAAGAGCAAGAATTGTCCAAAGACTTTTAATTGGATTGCTAAAGCGCTTTTTTAATTGGGTTCTGTATTCTTGCTAATATAAAAGTGTACATCTTTATGTTGTGTTGTGCTAACACACACACACATGCATGCACACAGACTCACACCTAAATTGAGCCCAGGGGGTCAGAGGTAGCAGGAGGAGATGAGATTTGATGAGTCGAACGCCGGACGCTTCAGCAAAAATTCAATTTAGACGCCCTCAGATTGACTGGTTAATTTCTAACAGC